>NW_026683015.1:0-118770 GCF_027887145.1 Ammospiza caudacuta
GTTGATTTTCCTTCCTAGGGTTAAGGTTTGAGTTACGCCTAGGGTAAGGGTCTATTAACCAGAAGCCCTGAGTTCCAAGAACACAGCAGCTGCGAAGGACTAGCCAAGAAGAGCGCAAAAGTACCACAACATGCCTGCCTCCACAGCTTTTTTCCTTGGGGACATGCCTAATTCCTGGCTGATTTGCCTTTCTCGTCATAGGGTTGGGGTTCGGCCTAGGGCTAGGATTTTTAAAAGCAGGAAGCCCTGAGTTCCAGGCACACTGGAGCTGTGAAAGGCATCCAAAAGGGAGTGCAAAAGTGCCACAACATGGCTGCTTTCACGGCTTGTTCCTTGGCAAGACGCCTAACACCAGGCTGACTTACCTTCCCAGGGTTACTATTAGGCTTAGGCCTAGGGCTAGGATTTTTAAAACTAGGAAGCCCTGGGCTCCAGGCACACTGCAGCTGTTCAAGGCATCCCAAGGGGAGTACAAAAGTGCAACAACATGGCAGCTTTCACAGCTTTTTCCTTGGCACCATCCCTATACCTAGGCTGATTTATCTGCCTAGGGTTAGGGTTAGGGTTCAGCCTAGGGCTTGAATTTCTTTAACCAGGAAGCCCTGAGTTCCAGGCTTACTTCATCTGCCAAAGGCATCCCAAAGGGAGTGCAGAAGTGCCACAACATGGCTGCTTTCACGGCTTTTCCCTTAGGAAGAGCCCTAATACCCGCTGATTTACCTTCCTAGGGTTACTGTTAGGCTTAGGCCTAGGACTTTTAAAACCAGGAAGCCCTGGGCTCCAGGCACACTGCAGCTGCAAAAGGCATCCCAAGGGGAGCGCAAAAGTGACGCAACTTGGCTGCCACCACTGATATTTCCATGAGACCATCCTAACCATAGGTTGATTTTCCTTCCTAGGGTTAAGGTTTGAGTTACGCCTAGGGTAAGGGTTCTATTAACCAGAAAGCCCTGAGTTCCAAGAACACAGCAGCTGCGAAGGACTAGCCAAGAAGAGCGCAAAAGTACCACAACATGCCTGCCCTCCACAGCTTTTTCCTTGGGGACATGCCTAATTCCTGGCTGATTTTGCCTTTCTCGTCTTAGGGTTGGGGTTCGGCCTAGGGCTAGGATTTTTAAAAGCAGGAAGCCCTGAGTTCCAGGCACACTGGAGCTGTGAAAGGCATCCAAAAGGGAGTGCAAAAGTGCCACAACATGGCTGCTTTCACGGCTTTTTTCCTTGGCAAGAAGCCTAACACCAGGCTGATTTGCCTTCCCAGGGTTACTGTTAGGCTTAGGCCTAGGGCTAGGATTTTTAAAACTAGGAAGCCTGGGCTCCAGGCACACTGCAGCTGTTCAAGGCATCCCAAGGGGAGTACAAAAGTGCAACAACATGGCAGCTTTCACAGCTTTTTCCTTGGCACCATCCCTATACCTAGGCTGATTTATCTGCCTAGGGTTAGGGTTAGGGTTCAGCCTAGGGCTTGGATTTCTTTAACCAGGAAGCCCTGAGTTCCAGGCTTACTTCATCTGCCAAAGGCATCCCAAAGGGAGTGCAGAAGTGCCACAACATGGCTGCTTTCACGGCTTTTCCCTTAGGAAGAACCCTAATACCCGGCTGATTTACCTTCCTAGGGTTACTGTTAGGCTTAGGCCTAGGACTTTTAAACCAGGAAGCCCTGGGCTCCAGGCACACTGCAGCTGCAAAAGGCATCCCAAGGAGAGCGCAAAAGTGACGCAACTTGGCTGCCCACCACTGATATTTCCCATGAGACCATCCGAACATAGGCTGATTTTCCTTCCTAGGGTTAAGGTTTGAGTTACGCCTAGGGTAAGGGTTCTATTAACCAGCAAGCCCTGAGTTCCAAGAACACAGCAGCTGCGAAGGACTAGCCAAGAAGAGCGCAAAAGTACCACAACATGCCTGCCTCCACAGCTTTTTCCTTGGGGACATGCCTAATTCCTGGCTGATTTGCCTTTCTCGTCTTAGGCTTGGGGTTCGGCCTAGGGCTAGGATTTTTAAAAGCAGGAAGCCCTGAGTTCCAGGCACACTGGAGCTGTGAAAGGCATCCAAAAGGGAGTGCAAAAGTGCCACAACATGGCTGCTTTCACGGCTTTTTCCTTGGCAAGAAGCCTAACATCAGGCTGATTTACTTTCCCAGGGTTACTGTTAGGCTTAGGCCTAGGGCTAGGATTTTTGAAACTAGGAAGCCCTTAGCTCCAGGCACACTGCAGCTGTTCAAGGCATCCCAAGGGGAGTACAAAAGTGCAACAACATGGCAGCTTTCACAGCTTTTTCTTGGCACCATCCCTATACCTAGGCTGATTTATCTGCCTAGGGTTAGGGTTAGGGTTCAGCCTAGGGCTTGGATTTCTTTAACCAGGAAGCCCTGAGTTCCAGGCTTACTTCATCTGCCAAAGGCATCCCAAAGGGAGTGCAGAAGTGCCACAACATGGCTGCTTTCACGGCTTTTTCCTTGGCAAGAAGCCTAACATCCAGGCTGATTTACTTTCCCAGGGTTACTGTTAGGCTTAGGCCTAGGGCTAGGATTTTTGAAACTAGGAAGCCCTTAGCTCCAGGCACACTGCAGCTGTTCAAGGCATCCCAAGGGGAGTACAAAAGTGCAACAACATGGCAGCTTTCACAGCTTTTTCCTTGGCACCATCCCTATACCTGGCTGATTTATCTGCCTAGGGTTAGGGTTAGGGTTCAGCCTAGGGCTTGAATTTTTTTTACCAGGAAGCCCTGAGTTCCAGGCTTACTTCATCTGCCAAAGGCATCCCAAAGGGAGTGCAGAAGTGCCACAACATGGCTGCTTTCACGGCTTTTCCCCTTAGGAAGAACCCTAATACCCGGCTGATTTACCTTCCTAGGGTTACTGTTAGGCTTAGGCCTAGGACTTTTAAAACCAGGAAGCCCTGGGCTCCAGGCACACTGCAGCTGCAAAAGGCATCCCAAGGGGAGCGCAAAAGTGACGCAACTTGGCTGCCACCACTGATATTTCCATGAGACCATCCCGAACCATAGGCTGATTTTCCTTCCTAGGGTTAAGGTTTGAGTTACGCCTAGGGTAAGGGTTCTATTAACCAGCAAGCCCTGAGTCCAAGAACACAGCAGCTGCGAAGGACTAGCCCAAGAAGAGCGCAAAAGTACCACAACATGCCTGCCTCCACAGCTTTTTCCTTGGGGACATGCCTAATTCCTGGCTGATTTGCCTTTCTCGTCTTAGGGTTGGGGTTCGGCCTAGGCTAGGATTTTTAAAATCAGGAAGCCCTGAGTTCCAGGCACACTGGAGCTGTGAAAGGCATCCAAAAAGGGAGTGCAAAAGTGCCACAACATGGCTGCTTTCACGGCTTTTTCCTTGGCAAGAAGCCTAACATCAGGCTGATTTACTTTCCCAGGGTTACTGTTAGGCTTAGGCCTAGGGCTAGGATTTTTGAAACTAGGAAGCCCTTAGCTCCAGGCACACTGCAGCTGTTCAAGGCATCCCAAGGGGAGTACAAAAGTGCAACAACATGGCAGCTTTCACAGCTTTTTCCTTGGCACCATCCCTATACCTAGGCTGATTTATCTGCCTAGGGTTAGGGTTAGGGTTCAGCCTAGGGCTTGGATTTCTTTAACCAGGAAGGCCCTGAGTTCCAGGCTTACTTCATCTGCCAAAGGCATCCCAAAGGGAGTGCAGAAGTGCCACAACATGGCTGCTTTCACGGCTTTTTCCTTGGCAAGAAGCCTAACATCAGGCTGATTTACTTTCCCAGGGTTACTGTTAGGCTTAGGCCTAGGGCTAGGATTTTTGAAACTAGGAAGCCCTTAGCTCCCAGGCACACTGCAGCTGTTCAAGGCATCCCAAGGGGAGTACAAAAGTGCAACAACATGGCAGCTTTCACAGCTTTTTCCTTGGCACCATCCCTATACCCTGGGCTGATTATCTGCCTAGGGTTAGGGTTAGGGTTCAGCCTAGGGCTTGAATTTTTTTTACCAGGAAGCCCTGAGTTCCAGGCTTACTTCATCTGCCAAAGGCATCCCAAAGGGAGTGCAGAAGTGCCACAACATGGCTGCTTTCACGGCTTTTCCCTTAGGAAGAACCCTAATACCCGGCTGATTTACCTTCCTAGGGTTACTGTTAGGCTTAGGCCTAGGACTTTTAAAACCAGGAAGCCCTGGGCTCCAGCACACTGCCAGCTGCAAAAGGCATCCCAAGGGGAGCGCAAAAGTGACGCAACTTGGCTGCCACCACTGATATTTCCATGAGACCATCCCGAACCATAGGCTGATTTTCCTTCCTAGGGTTAAGGTTTGAGTTACGCCTAGGGTAAGGGTTCTATTAAACCAGAAAGCCCTGAGTTCCAAGAACACAGCAGCTGCGAAGGACTAGCCAAGAAGAGCGCAAAAGTACCACAACATGCCTGCCTCCACAGCTTTTTCCTTGGGGACATGCCTAATTCCTGGCTGATTTGCCTTTCTCGTCATAGGTTGGGGTTCGGCCTAGGGCTAGGATTTTTAAAAGCAGGAAGCCCTGAGTTCCAGGCACACTGGAGCTGTGAAAGGCATCCAAAAGGGAGTGCAGAAGTGCCACAACATGGCTGCTTTCACGGCTTGTTCCTTGGCAAGACGCCTAACACCAGGCTGACTTACCTTCCCAGGGTTACTGTTAGGCTTAGGCCTAGGGCTAGGATTTTTGAAACTAGGAAGCCCTTAGCTCCAGGCACACTGCAGCTGTTCAAGGCATCCCAAGGGGAGTACAAAAGTGCAACAACATGGCAGCTTTCACAGCTTTTTCCTTGGCACCATCCCTATACCTAGGCTGATTTATCTGCCTAGGGTTAGGGTTAGGGTTCAGCCTAGGGCTTGAATTTCTTTAACCAGGAAGCCCTGAGTTCCAGGCTTACTTCATCTGCCAAAGGCATCCCAAAGGGAGTGCAGAAGTGCCACAACATGGCTGCTTTCACGGCTTTTCCCTTAGGAAGAGCCCTAATACCCGGCTGATTTACCTTCCTAGGGTTACTGTTAGGCTTAGGCCTAGGACTTTTAAAACCAGGAAGCCCTGGGCTCCAGGCACACTGCAGCTGCAAAAGGCATCCCAAGGGGAGCGCAAAAGTGACGCAACTTGGCTGCCACCACTGATATTTCCATGAGACCATCCCGAACCATAGGTTGATTTTCCTTCCTAGGGTTAAGGTTTGAGTTACGCCTAGGGTAAGGGTTCTATTAACCAGAAAGCCCTGAGTTCCAAGAACACAGCAGCTGCGAAGGACTAGCCAAGAAGAGCGCAAAAGTACCACAACATGCCTGCCTCCACAGCTTTTTCCTTGGGGACATGCCTAATTCCTGGCTGATTTGCCTTTCTCGTCTTAGGGTTGGGGTTCGGCCTAGGGCTAGGATTTTTAAAAGCAGGAAGCCCTGAGTTCCAGGCACACTGGAGCTGTGAAAGGCATCCAAAAGGGAGTGCAAAAGTGCCACAACATGGCTGCTTTCACGGCTTTTTCCTTGGCAAGAAGCCTAACACCAGGCTGATTTGCCTTCCCAGGGTTACTGTTAGGCTTAGGCCTAGGGCTAGGATTTTTAAAACTAGGAAGCCCTGGGCTCCAGGCACACTGCAGCTGTTCAAGGCATCCCAAGGGGAGTACAAAAGTGCAACAACATGGCAGCTTTCACAGCTTTTTCCTTGGCACCATCCCTATACCTAGGCTGATTTATCTGCCTAGGGTTAGGGTTAGGGTTCAGCCTAGGGCTTGAATTTTTTTTAACCAGGAAGCCCTGAGTTCCAGGCTTACTTCATCTGCCAAAGGCATCCCAAAGGGAGTGCAGAAGTGCCACAACATGGCTGCTTTCACGGCTTTTCCCTTAGGAAGAACCCTAATACCCGGCTGATTTACCTTCCTAGGGTTACTGTTAGGCTTAGGCCTAGGACTTTTAAAACCAGGAAGCCCTGGGCTCCAGGCACACTGCAGCTGTGAAAGGCATCCCAAGGGGAGCGCAGAAGTGACGCAACTTGGCTGCCACCACTGATATTTCCATGAGACCATCCCGAACCATAGGTTGATTTTCCTTCCTAGGGTTAAGGTTTGAGTTACGCCTAGGGTAAGGGTTCTATTAACCAGAAAGCCCTGAGTTCCAAGAACACAGCAGCTGCGAAGGACTAGCCAAGAAGAGCGCAAAAGTACCACAACATGCCTGCCTCCACAGCTTTTTCCTTGGGGACATGCCTAATTCCTGGCTGATTTGCCTTTCTCGTCTTAGGGTTGGGGTTCGGCCTAGGACTAGGATTTTTAAAAGCAGGAAGCCCTGAGTTCCAGGCACACTGGAGCTGTGAAAGGCATCCAAAAGGGAGTGCAAAAGTGCCACAACATGGCTGCTTTCACGGCTTTTTCCTTGGCAAGAAGCCTAACATCAGGCTGATTTACTTTCCCAGGGTTACTGTTAGGCTTAGGCCTAGGGCTAGGATTTTTGAAACTAGGAAGCCCTTAGCTCCAGGCACACTGCAGCTGTTCAAGGCATCCCAAGGGGAGTACAAAAGTGCAACAACATGGCAGCTTTCACAGCTTTTTCCTTGGCACCATCCCTATACCTAGGCTGATTTATCTGCCTAGGGTTAGGGTTAGGGTTCAGCCTAGGGCTTGGATTTCTTTAACCAGGAAGCCCTGAGTTCCAGGCTTACTTCATCTGCCAAAGGCATCCCAAAGGGAGTGCAGAAGTGCCACAACATGGCTGCTTTCACGGCTTTTTCCTTGGCAAGAAGCCTAACATCAGGCTGATTTACTTTCCCAGGGTTACTGTTAGGCTTAGGCCTAGGGCTAGGATTTTTGAAACTAGGAAGCCCTTAGCTCCAGGCACACTGCAGCTGTTCAAGGCATCCCAAGGGGAGTACAAAAGTGCAACAACATGGCAGCTTTCACAGCTTTTTCCTTGGCACCATCCCTATACCTAGGCTGATTTATCTGCCTAGGGTTAGGGTTAGGGTTCAGCCTAGGGCTTGGATTTCTTTAACCAGGAAGCCCTGAGTTCCAGGCTTACTTCATCTGCCAAAGGCATCCCAAAGGGAGTGCAGAAGTGCCACAACATGGCTGCTTTCACGGCTTTTTCCTTGGCAAGAAGCCTAACATCAGGCTGATTTACTTTCCCAGGGTTACTGTTAGGCTTAGGCCTAGGGCTAGGATTTTTGAAACTAGGAAGCCCTTAGCTCCAGGCACACTGCAGCTGTTCAAGGCATCCCAAGGGGAGTACAAAAGTGCAACAACATGGCAGCTTTCACAGCTTTTTCCTTGGCACCATCCCTATACCTTGGCTGATTTATCTGCCTAGGGTTAGGGTTAGGGTTCAGCCTAGGGCTTGAATTTTTTTTACCAGGAAGCCCTGAGTTCCAGGCTTACTTCATCTGCCAAAGGCATCCCAAAGGGAGTGCAGAAGTGCCACAACATGGCTGCTTTCACGGCTTTTCCCTTAGGAAGAACCCTAATACCCGGCTGATTTACCTTCCTAGGGTTACTGTTAGGCTTAGGCCTAGGACTTTTAAAACCAGGAAGCCCTGGGCTCCAGGCACACTGCAGCTGCAAAAGGCATCCCAAGGGGAGCGCAAAAGTGACGCAACTTGGCTGCCACCACTGATATTTCCATGAGACCATCCCGAACCATAGGCTGATTTTCCTTCCTAGGGTTAAGGTTTGAGTTACGCCTAGGGTAAGGGTTCTATTAACCAGAAAGCCCTGAGTTCCAAGAACACAGCAGCTGCGAAGGACTAGCCAAGAAGAGCGCAAAAGTACCACAACATGCCTGCCTCCACAGCTTTTTCCTTGGGGACATGCCTAATTCCTGGCTGATTTGCCTTTCTCGTCTTAGGGTTGGGGTTCGGCCTAGGGCTAGGATTTTTAAAAGCAGGAAGCCCTGAGTTCCAGGCACACTGGAGCTGTGAAAGGCATCCAAAAGGGAGTGCAGAAGTGCCACAACATGGCTGCTTTCACGGCTTGTTCCTTGGCAAGACGCCTAACACCAGGCTGACTTACCTTCCCAGGGTTACTATTAGGCTTAGGCCTAGGGCTAGGATTTTTAAAACTAGGAAGCCCTTAGCTCCAGGCACACTGCAGCTGTTCAAGGCATCCCAAGGGGAGTACAAAAGTGCAACAACATGGCAGCTTTCACAGCTTTTTCCTTGGCACCATCCCTATACCTAGGCTGATTTATCTGCCTAGGGTTAGGGTTAGGGTTCAGCCTAGGGCTTGAATTTCTTTAACCAGGAAGCCCTGAGTTCCAGGCTTACTTCATCTGCCAAAGGCATCCCAAAGGGAGTGCAGAAGTGCCACAACATGGCTGCTTTCACGGCTTTTCCCTTAGGAAGAACCCTAATACCCGGCTGATTTACCTTCCTAGGGTTACTGTTAGGCTTAGGCCTAGGACTTTTAAAACCAGGAAGCCCTGGGCTCCAGGCACACTGCAGCTGCAAAAGGCATCCCAAGGGGAGCGCAAAAGTGACGCAACTTGGCTGCCACCACTGATATTTCCATGAGACCATCCCGAACCATAGGTTGATTTTCCTTCCTAGGGTTAAGGTTTGAGTTACGCCTAGGGTAAGGGTTCTATTAACCAGAAAGCCCTGAGTTCCAAGAACACAGCAGCTGCGAAGGACTAGCCAAGAAGAGCGCAAAAGTACCACAACATGCCTGCCTCCACAGCTTTTTCCTTGGGGACATGCCTAATTCCTGGCTGATTTGCCTTTCTCGTCTTAGGGTTGGGGTTCGGCCTAGGGCTAGGATTTTTAAAATCAGGAAGCCCTGAGTTCCAGGCACACTGGAGCTGTGAAAGGCATCCAAAAGGGAGTGCAAAAGTGCCACAACATGGCTGCTTTCACGGCTTTTTCCTTGGCAAGAAGCCTAACATCAGGCTGATTTACTTTCCCAGGGTTACTGTTAGGCTTAGGCCTAGGGCTAGGATTTTTGAAACTAGGAAGCCCTTAGCTCCAGGCACACTGCAGCTGTTCAAGGCATCCCAAGGGGAGTACAAAAGTGCAACAACATGGCAGCTTTCACAGCTTTTTCCTTGGCACCATCCCTATACCTAGGCTGATTTATCTGCCTAGGGTTAGGGTTAGGGTTCAGCCTAGGGCTTGGATTTCTTTAACCAGGAAGCCCTGAGTTCCAGGCTTACTTCATCTGCCAAAGGCATCCCAAAGGGAGTGAAGAAGTGCCACAACATGGCTGCTTTCACGGCTTTTTCCTTGGCAAGAAGCCTAACATCAGGCTGATTTACTTTCCCAGGGTTACTGTTAGGCTTAGGCCTAGGGCTAGGATTTTTGAAACTAGGAAGCCCTTAGCTCCAGGCACACTGCAGCTGTTCAAGGCATCCCAAGGGGAGTACAAAAGTGCAACAACATGGCAGCTTTCACAGCTTTTTCCTTGGCACCATCCCTATACCTGGGCTGATTTATCTGCCTAGGGTTAGGGTTAGGGTTCAGCCTAGGGCTTGAATTTTTTTTACCAGGAAGCCCTGAGTTCCAGGCTTACTTCATCTGCCAAAGGCATCCCAAAGGGAGTGCAGAAGTGCCACAACATGGCTGCTTTCACGGCTTTTCCCTTAGGAAGAACCCTAATACCCGGCTGATTTACCTTCCTAGGGTTACTGTTAGGCTTAGGCCTAGGACTTTTAAAACCAGGAAGCCCTGGGCTCCAGGCACACTGCAGCTGCGAAAGGCATCCCAAGGGGAGCGCAAAAGTGACGCAACTTGGCTGCCACCACTGATATTTCCATGAGACCATCCCGAACCATAGGCTGATTTTCCTTCCTAGGGTTAAGGTTTGAGTTACGCCTAGGGTAAGGGTTCTATTAACCAGAAAGCCCTGAGTTCCAAGAACACAGCAGCTGCGAAGGACTAGCCAAGAAGAGCGCAAAAGTACCACAACATGCCTGCCTCCACAGCTTTTTCCTTGGGGACATGCCTAATTCCTGGCTGATTTGCCTTTCTCGTCATAGGGTTGGGGTTCGGCCTAGGGCTAGGATTTTTAAAAGCAGGAAGCCCTGAGTTCCAGGCACACTGGAGCTGTGAAAGGCATCCAAAAGGGAGTGCAGAAGTGCCACAACATGGCTGCTTTCACGGCTTGTTCCTTGGCAAGACGCCTAACACCAGGCTGACTTACCTTCCCAGGGTTACTATTAGGCTTAGGCCTAGGGCTAGGATTTTTAAAACTAGGAAGCCCTTAGCTCCAGGCACACTGCAGCTGTTCAAGGCATCCCAAGGGGAGTACAAAAGTGCAACAACATGGCAGCTTTCACAGCTTTTTCCTTGGCACCATCCCTATACCTAGGCTGATTTATCTGCCTAGGGTTAGGGTTAGGGTTCAGCCTAGGGCTTGAATTTCTTTAACCAGGAAGCCCTGAGTTCCAGGCTTACTTCATCTGCCAAAGGCATCCCAAAGGGAGTGCAGAAGTGCCACAACATGGCTGCTTTCACGGCTTTTCCCTTAGGAAGAACCCTAATACCCGGCTGATTTACCTTCCTAGGGTTACTGTTAGGCTTAGGCCTTGGACTTTTAAAACCAGGAAGCCCTGGGCTCCAGGCACACTGCAGCTGCAAAAGGCATCCCAAGGGGAGCGCAAAAGTGACGCAACTTGGCTGCCACCACTGATATTTCCATGAGACCATCCCGAACCATAGGTTGATTTTCCTTCCTAGGGTTAAGGTTTGAGTTACGCCTAGGGTAAGGGTCTATTAACCAGAAAGCCCTGAGTTCCAAGAACACAGCAGCTGCGAAGGACTAGCCAAGAAGAGCGCAAAAGTACCACAACATGCCTGCCTCCACAGCTTTTTCCTTGGGGACATGCCTAATTCCTGGCTGATTTGCCTTTCTCGTCTTAGGGTTGGGGTTCGGCCTAGGGCTAGGATTTTTAAAAGCAGGAAGCCCTGAGTTCCAGGCACACTGGAGCTGTGAAAGGCATCCAAAAGGGAGTGCAAAAGTGCCACAACATGGCTGCTTTCACGGCTTTTTCCTTGGCAAGAAGCCTAACACCAGGCTGATTTGCCTTCCCAGGGTTACTGTTAGGCTTAGGCCTAGGGCTAGGATTTTTAAAACTAGGAAGCCCTGGGCTCCAGGCACACTGCAGCTGTTCAAGGCATCCCAAGGGGAGTACAAAAGTGCAACAACATGGCAGCTTTCACAGCTTTTTCCTTGGCACCATCCCTATACCTAGGCTGATTTATCTGCCTAGGGTTAGGGTTAGGGTTCAGCCTAGGGCTTGGATTTCTTTAACCAGGAAGCCCTGAGTTCCAGGCTTACTTCATCTGCCAAAGGCATCCCAAAGGGAGTGCAGAAGTGCCACAACATGGCTGCTTTCACGGCTTTTTCCTTGGCAAGAAGCCTAACATCAGGCTGATTTACTTTCCCAGGGTTACTGTTAGGCTTAGGCCTAGGGCTAGGATTTTTGAAACTAGGAAGCCCTTAGCTCCAGGCACACTGCAGCTGTTCAAGGCATCCCAAGGGGAGTACAAAAGTGCAACAACATGGCAGCTTTCACAGCTTTTTCCTTGGCACCATCCCTATACCTAGGCTGATTTATCTGCCTAGGGTTAGGGTTAGGGTTCAGCCTAGGGCTTGGATTTCTTTAACCAGGAAGCCCTGAGTTCCAGGCTTACTTCATCTGCCAAAGGCATCCCAAAGGGAGTGCAGAAGTGCCACAACATGGCTGCTTTCACGGCTTTTTCCTTGGCAAGAAGCCTAACATCAGGCTGATTTACTTTCCCAGGGTTACTGTTAGGCTTAGGCCTAGGGCTAGGATTTTTGAAACTAGGAAGCCCTTAGCTCCAGGCACACTGCAGCTGTTCAAGGCATCCCAAGGGGAGTACAAAAGTGCAACAACATGGCAGCTTTCACAGCTTTTTCCTTGGCACCATCCCTATACCTGGGCTGATTTATCTGCCTAGGGTTAGGGTTAGGGTTCAGCCTAGGGCTTGAATTTTTTTTACCAGGAAGCCCTGAGTTCCAGGCTTACTTCATCTGCCAAAGGCATCCCAAAGGGAGTGCAGAAGTGCCACAACATGGCTGCTTTCACGGCTTTTCCCTTAGGAAGAACCCTAATACCCGGCTGATTTACCTTCCTAGGGTTACTGTTAGGCTTAGGCCTAGGACTTTTAAAACCAGGAAGCCCTGGGCTCCAGGCACACTGCAGCTGCAAAAGGCATCCCAAGGGGAGCGCAAAAGTGACGCAACTTGGCTGCCACCACTGATATTTCCATGAGACCATCCCGAACCATAGGCTGATTTTCCTTCCTAGGGTTAAGGTTTGAGTTACGCCTAGGGTAAGGGTTCTATTAACCAGAAAGCCCTGAGTTGCAAGAACACAGCAGCTGCGAAGGACTAGCCAAGAAGAGCGCAAAAGTACCACAACATGCCTGCCTCCACAGCTTTTTCCTTGGGGACATGCCTAATTCCTGGCTGATTTGCCTTTCTCGTCTTAGGGTTGGGGTTCGGCCTAGGGCTAGGATTTTTAAAAGCAGGAAGCCCTGAGTTCCAGGCACACTGGAGCTGTGAAAGGCATCCAAAAGGGAGTGCAGAAGTGCCACAACATGGCTGCTTTCACGGCTTGTTCCTTGGCAAGACGCCTAACACCAGGCTGACTTACCTTCCCAGGGTTACTATTAGGCTTAGGCCTAGGGCTAGGATTTTTAAAACTAGGAAGCCCTTAGCTCCAGGCACACTGCAGCTGTTCAAGGCATCCCAAGGGGAGTACAAAAGTGCAACAACATGGCAGCTTTCACAGCTTTTTCCTTGGCACCATCCCTATACCTAGGCTGATTTATCTGCCTAGGGTTAGGGTTAGGGTTCAGCCTAGGGCTTGAATTTCTTTAACCAGGAAGCCCTGAGTTCCAGGCTTACTTCATCTGCCAAAGGCATCCCAAAGGGAGTGAAGAAGTGCCACAACATGGCTGCTTTCACGGCTTTTTCCTTGGCAAGAAGCCTAACATCAGGCTGAT
The DNA here is from genome assembly GCF_027887145.1 of Ammospiza caudacuta. Classification (NCBI taxonomy): domain Eukaryota; kingdom Metazoa; phylum Chordata; class Aves; order Passeriformes; family Passerellidae; genus Ammospiza; species Ammospiza caudacuta. The sequence goes on from NW_026683015.1 coordinate 12,935, forward strand.
TTACTTTCCCAGGGTTACTGTTAGGCTTAGGCCTAGGGCTAGGATTTTTGAAACTAGGAAGCCCTTAGCTCCAGGCACACTGCAGCTGTTCAAGGCATCCCAAGGGGAGTACAAAAGTGCAACAACATGGCAGCTTTCACAGCTTTTTCCTTGGCACCATCCCTATACCTGGGCTGATTTATCTGCCTAGGGTTAGGGTTAGGGTTCAGCCTAGGGCTTGAATTTTTTTTACCAGGAAGCCCTGAGTTCCAGGCTTACTTCATCTGCCAAAGGCATCCCAAAGGGAGTGCAGAAGTGCCACAACATGGCTGCTTTCACGGCTTTTCCCTTAGGAAGAACCCTAATACCCGGCTGATTTACCTTCCTAGGGTTACTGTTAGGCTTAGGCCTAGGACTTTTAAAACCAGGAAGCCCTGGGCTCCAGGCACACTGCAGCTGCGAAAGGCATCCCAAGGGGAGCGCAAAAGTGACGCAACTTGGCTGCCACCACTGATATTTCCATGAGACCATCCCGAACCATAGGCTGATTTTCCTTCCTAGGGTTAAGGTTTGAGTTACGCCTAGGGTAAGGGTTCTATTAACCAGAAAGCCCTGAGTTCCAAGAACACAGCAGCTGCGAAGGACTAGCCAAGAAGAGCGCAAAAGTACCACAACATGCCTGCCTCCACAGCTTTTTCCTTGGGGACATGCCTAATTCCTGGCTGATTTGCCTTTCTCGTCATAGGGTTGGGGTTCGGCCTAGGGCTAGGATTTTTAAAAGCAGGAAGCCCTGAGTTCCAGGCACACTGGAGCTGTGAAAGGCATCCAAAAGGGAGTGCAGAAGTGCCACAACATGGCTGCTTTCACGGCTTGTTCCTTGGCAAGAAGCCTAACAGCAGGCTGACTTACCTTCCCAGGGTTACTATTAGGCTTAGGCCTAGGGCTAGGATTTTTAAAACTAGGAAGCCCTTAGCTCCAGGCACACTGCAGCTGTTCAAGGCATCCCAAGGGGAGTACAAAAGTGCAACAACATGGCAGCTTTCACAGCTTTTTCCTTGGCACCATCCCTATACCTAGGCTGATTTATCTGCCTAGGGTTAGGGTTAGGGTTCAGCCTAGGGCTTGAATTTCTTTAACCAGGAAGCCCTGAGTTCCAGGCTTACTTCATCTGCCAAAGGCATCCCAAAGGGAGTGCAGAAGTGCCACAACATGGCTGCTTTCACGGCTTTTCCCTTAGGAAGAACCCTAATACCCGGCTGATTTACCTTCCTAGGGTTACTGTTAGGCTTAGGCCTAGGACTTTTAAAACCAGGAAGCCCTGGGCTCCAGGCACACTGCAGCTGCGAAAGGCATCCAAAGGGGAGCGCAAAAGTGACGCAACTTGGCTGCCACCACTGATATTTCCATGAGACCATCCCGAACCATAGGCTGATTTTCCTTCCTAGGGTTAAGGTTTGAGTTACGCCTAGGGTAAGGGTCTATTAACCAGAAAGCCCTGAGTTCCAAGAACACAGCAGCTGCGAAGGACTAGCCAAGAAGAGCGCAAAAGTACCACAACATGCCTGCCTCCACAGCTTTTTCCTTGGGGACATGCCTAATTCCTGGCTGATTTGCCTTTCTCGTCTTAGGGTTGGGGTTCGGCCTAGGGCTAGGATTTTTAAAAGCAGGAAGCCCTGAGTTCCAGGCACACTGGAGCTGTGAAAGGCATCCAAAAGGGAGTGCAAAAGTGCCACAACATGGCTGCTTTCACGGCTTTTTCCTTGGCGAGAAGCCTAACACCAGGCTGATTTGCCTTCCCAGGGTTACTGTTAGGCTTAGGCCTAGGGCTAGGATTTTTAAAACTAGGAAGCCCTGGGCTCCAGGCACACTGCAGCTGTTCAAGGCATCCCAAGGGGAGTACAAAAGTGCAACAACATGGCAGCTTTCACAGCTTTTTCCTTGGCACCATCCCTATACCTAGGCTGATTTATCTGCCTAGGGTTAGGGTTAGGGTTCAGCCTAGGGCTTGAATTTTTTTTAACCAGGAAGCCCTGAGTTCCAGGCTTACTTCATCTGCCAAAGGCATCCCAAAGGGAGTGCAGAAGTGCCACAACATGGCTGCTTTCACGGCTTTTCCCTTAGGAAGAACCCTAATACCCGGCTGATTTACCTTCCTAGGGTTACTGTTAGGCTTAGGCCTAGGACTTTTAAAACCAGGAAGCCCTGGGCTCCAGGCACACTGCAGCTGTGAAAGGCATCCCAAGGGGAGCGCAGAAGTGACGCAACTTGGCTGCCACCACTGATATTTCCATGAGACCATCCCGAACCATAGGTTGATTTTCCTTCCTAGGGTTAAGGTTTGAGTTACGCCTAGGGTAAGGGTTCTATTAACCAGAAAGCCCTGAGTTCCAAGAACACAGCAGCTGCGAAGGACTAGCCAAGAAGAGCGCAAAAGTACCACAACATGCCTGCCTCCACAGCTTTTTCCTTGGGGACATGCCTAATTCCTGGCTGATTTGCCTTTCTCGTCTTAGGGTTGGGGTTCGGCCTAGGACTAGGATTTTTAAAAGCAGGAAGCCCTGAGTTCCAGGCACACTGGAGCTGTGAAAGGCATCCAAAAGGGAGTGCAAAAGTGCCACAACATGGCTGCTTTCACGGCTTTTTCCTTGGCAAGAAGCCTAACATCAGGCTGATTTACTTTCCCAGGGTTACTGTTAGGCTTAGGCCTAGGGCTAGGATTTTTGAAACTAGGAAGCCCTTAGCTCCAGGCACACTGCAGCTGTTCAAGGCATCCCAAGGGGAGTACAAAAGTGCAACAACATGGCAGCTTTCACAGCTTTTTCCTTGGCACCATCCCTATACCTAGGCTGATTTATCTGCCTAGGGTTAGGGTTAGGGTTCAGCCTAGGGCTTGGATTTCTTTAACCAGGAAGCCCTGAGTTCCAGGCTTACTTCATCTGCCAAAGGCATCCCAAAGGGAGTGCAGAAGTGCCACAACATGGCTGCTTTCACGGCTTTTTCCTTGGCAAGAAGCCTAACATCAGGCTGATTTACTTTCCCAGGGTTACTGTTAGGCTTAGGCCTAGGGCTAGGATTTTTGAAACTAGGAAGCCCTTAGCTCCAGGCACACTGCAGCTGTTCAAGGCATCCCAAGGGGAGTACAAAAGTGCAACAACATGGCAGCTTTCACAGCTTTTTCCTTGGCACCATCCCTATACCTAGGCTGATTTATCTGCCTAGGGTTAGGGTTAGGGTTCAGCCTAGGGCTTGGATTTCTTTAACCAGGAAGCCCTGAGTTCCAGGCTTACTTCATCTGCCAAAGGCATCCCAAAGGGAGTGCAGAAGTGCCACAACATGGCTGCTTTCACGGCTTTTTCCTTGGCAAGAAGCCTAACATCAGGCTGATTTACTTTCCCAGGGTTACTGTTAGGCTTAGGCCTAGGGCTAGGATTTTTGAAACTAGGAAGCCCTTAGCTCCAGGCACACTGCAGCTGTTCAAGGCATCCCAAGGGGAGTACAAAAGTGCAACAACATGGCAGCTTTCACAGCTTTTTCCTTGGCACCATCCCTATACCTGGGCTGATTTATCTGCCTAGGGTTAGGGTTAGGGTTCAGCCTAGGGCTTGAATTTTTTTTACCAGGAAGCCCTGAGCTCCAGGCTTACTTCATCTGCCAAAGGCATCCCAAAGGGAGTGCAGAAGTGCCACAACATGGCTGCTTTCACGGCTTTTCCCTTAGGAAGAACCCTAATACCCGGCTGATTTACCTTCCTAGGGTTACTGTTAGGCTTAGGCCTAGGACTTTTAAAACCAGGAAGCCCTGGGCTCCAGGCACACTGCAGCTGCAAAAGGCATCCCAAGGGGAGCGCAAAAGTGACGCAACTTGGCTGCCACCACTGATATTTCCATGAGACCATCCCGAACCATAGGTTGATTTTCCTTCCTAGGGTTAAGGTTTGAGTTACGCCTAGGGTAAGGGTCTATTAACCAGAAAGCCCTGAGTTCCAAGAACACAGCAGCTGCGAAGGACTAGCCAAGAAGAGCGCAAAAGTACCACAACATGCCTGCCTCCACAGCTTTTTCCTTGGGGACATGCCTAATTCCTGGCTGATTTGCCTTTCTCGTCTTAGGGTTGGGGTTCGGCCTAGGGCTAGGATTTTTAAAAGCAGGAAGCCCTGAGTTCCAGGCACACTGGAGCTGTGAAAGGCATCCAAAAGGGAGTGCAAAAGTGCCACAACATGGCTGCTTTCACGGCTTTTTCCTTGGCAAGAAGCCTAACACCAGGCTGATTTGCCTTCCCAGGGTTACTGTTAGGCTTAGGCCTAGGGCTAGGATTTTTAAAACTAGGAAGCCCTGGGCTCCAGGCACACTGCAGCTGTTCAAGGCATCCCAAGGGGAGTACAAAAGTGCAACAACATGGCAGCTTTCACAGCTTTTTCCTTGGCACCATCCCTATACCTAGGCTGATTTATCTGCCTAGGGTTAGGGTTAGGGTTCAGCCTAGGGCTTGAATTTTTTTTAACCAGGAAGCCCTGAGTTCCAGGCTTACTTCATCTGCCAAAGGCATCCCAAAGGGAGTGCAGAAGTGCCACAACATGGCTGCTTTCACGGCTTTTCCCTTAGGAAGAACCCTAATACCCGGCTGATTTACCTTCCTAGGGTTACTGTTAGGCTTAGGCCTAGGACTTTTAAAACCAGGAAGCCCTGGGCTCCAGGAACACTGCAGCTGTGAAAGGCATCCCAAGGGGAGCGCAGAAGTGACGCAACTTGGCTGCCACCACTGATATTTCCATGAGACCATCCCGAACCATAGGTTGATTTTCCTTCCTAGGGTTAAGGTTTGAGTTACGCCTAGGGTAAGGGTTCTATTAACCAGAAAGCCCTGAGTTCCAAGAACACAGCAGCTGCGAAGGACTAGCCAAGAAGAGCGCAAAAGTACCACAACATGCCTGCCTCCACAGCTTTTTCCTTGGGGACATGCCTAATTCCTGGCTGATTTGCCTTTCTCGTCTTAGGGTTGGGGTTCGGCCTAGGACTAGGATTTTTAAAAGCAGGAAGCCCTGAGTTCCAGGCACACTGGAGCTGTGAAAGGCATCCAAAAGGGAGTGCAAAAGTGCCACAACATGGCTGCTTTCACGGCTTTTTCCTTGGCAAGAAGCCTAACATCAGGCTGATTTACTTTCCCAGGGTTACTGTTAGGCTTAGGCCTAGGGCTAGGATTTTTGAAACTAGGAAGCCCTTAGCTCCAGGCACACTGCAGCTGTTCAAGGCATCCCAAGGGGAGTACAAAAGTGCAACAACATGGCAGCTTTCACAGCTTTTTCCTTGGCACCATCCCTATACCTAGGCTGATTTATCTGCCTAGGGTTAGGGTTAGGGTTCAGCCTAGGGCTTGGATTTCTTTAACCAGGAAGCCCTGAGTTCCAGGCTTACTTCATCTGCCAAAGGCATCCCAAAGGGAGTGCAGAAGTGCCACAACATGGCTGCTTTCACGGCTTTTTCCTTGGCAAGAAGCCTAACATCAGGCTGATTTACTTTCCCAGGGTTACTGTTAGGCTTAGGCCTAGGGCTAGGATTTTTGAAACTAGGAAGCCCTTAGCTCCAGGCACACTGCAGCTGTTCAAGGCATCCCAAGGGGAGTACAAAAGTGCAACAACATGGCAGCTTTCACAGCTTTTTCCTTGGCACCATCCCTATACCTAGGCTGATTTATCTGCCTAGGGTTAGGGTTAGGGTTCAGCCTAGGGCTTGGATTTCTTTAACCAGGAAGCCCTGAGTTCCAGGCTTACTTCATCTGCCAAAGGCATCCCAAAGGGAGTGCAGAAGTGCCACAACATGGCTGCTTTCACGGCTTTTTCCTTGGCAAGAAGCCTAACATCAGGCTGATTTACTTTCCCAGGGTTACTGTTAGGCTTAGGCCTAGGGCTAGGATTTTTGAAACTAGGAAGCCCTTAGCTCCAGGCACACTGCAGCTGTTCAAGGCATCCCAAGGGGAGTACAAAAGTGCAACAACATGGCAGCTTTCACAGCTTTTTCCTTGGCACCATCCCTATACCTGGGCTGATTTATCTGCCTAGGGTTAGGGTTAGGGTTCAGCCTAGGGCTTGAATTTTTTTTACCAGGAAGCCCTGAGCTCCAGGCTTACTTCATCTGCCAAAGGCATCCCAAAGGGAGTGCAGAAGTGCCACAACATGGCTGCTTTCACGGCTTTTCCCTTAGGAAGAACCCTAATACCCGGCTGATTTACCTTCCTAGGGTTACTGTTAGGCTTAGGCCTAGGACTTTTAAAACCAGGAAGCCCTGGGCTCCAGGCACACTGCAGCTGCAAAAGGCATCCCAAGGGGAGCGCAAAAGTGACGCAACTTGGCTGCCACCACTGATATTTCCATGAGACCATCCCGAACCATAGGCTGATTTTCCTTCCTAGGGTTAAGGTTTGAGTTACGCCTAGGGTAAGGGTTCTATTAACCAGAAAGCCCTGAGTTCCAAGAACACAGCAGCTGCGAAGGACTAGCCAAGAAGAGCGCAAAAGTACCACAACATGCCTGCCTCCACAGCTTTTTCCTTGGGGACATGCCTAATTCCTGGCTGATTTGCCTTTCTCGTCTTAGGGTTGGGGTTCGGCCTAGGGCTAGGATTTTTAAAATCAGGAAGCCCTGAGTTCCAGGCACACTGCAGCTGTGAAAGGCATCCAAAAGGGAGTGCAAAAGTGCCACAACATGGCTGCTTTCACGGCTTGTTCCTTGGCAAGACGCCTAACACCAGGCTGACTTACCTTCCCAGGGTTACTATTAGGCTTAGGCCTAGGGCTAGGATTTTTGAAACTAGGAAGCCCTTAGCTCCAGGCACACTGCAGCTGTTCAAGGCATCCCAAGGGGAGTACAAAAGTGCAACAACATGGCAGCTTTCACAGCTTTTTCCTTGGCAAGAAGCCTAACACCAGGCTGATTTACTTTCCCAGGGTTACTGTTAGGCTTAGGCCTAGGGCTAGGATTTTTGAAACTAGGAGGCCCTTAGCTCCAGGCACACTGCAGCTGTTCAAGGCATCCCAAGGGGAGTACAAAAGTGCAACAACATGGCAGCTTTCACAGCTTTTTCCTTGGCAAGAAGCCTAACACCAGGCTGATTTACTTTCCCAGGGTTACTGTTAGGCTTAGGCCTAGGGCTAGGATTTTTGAAACTAGGAAGCCCTTAGCTCCAGGCACACTGCAGCTTTTCAAGGCATCCCAAGGGGAGTACAAAAGTGCAACAACATGGCAGCTTTCACAGCTTTTCCTTGGCACCATCCCTATACCTAGGCTGATTTATCTGCCTAGGGTTAGGGTTAGGGTTCAGCCTAGGGCTTGGATTTCTTTAACCAGGAAGCCCTGAGTTCCAGGCTTACTTCATCTGCCAAAGGCATCCCAAAGGGAGTGCAGAAGTGCCACAACATGGCTGCTTTCACGGCTTTTTCCTTGGCAAGAAGCCTAACATAAGGCTGATTTACCTTCCCAGGGTTACTGTTAGGCTTAGGCCTAGGGCTAGGATTTTTGAAACTAGGAAGCCCTTAGCTCCAGGCACACTGCAGCTGTTCAAGGCATCCCAAGGGGACTACAAAATTGCAACAACATGGCTGCTTTCACGGCTTTTCCCTTAGGAAGAACCCTAATACCCGGCTGATTTACCTTCCTAGGGTTACTGTGAGGCTTAGGCCTAGGACTTTTAAAACCAGGAAGCCCTGGGCTCCAGGCACACTGCAGCTGCGAAAGGCATCCCAAGGGGAGCGCAAAAGTGACGCAACTTGGCTGCCACCACTGATATTTCCATGAGACCATCCCGAACCATAGGTTGATTTTCCTTCCTAGGGTTAAGGTTTGAGTTACGCCTAGGGTAAGGGTTCTATTAACCAGAAAGCCCTGAGTTCCAAGAACACAGCAGCTGCGAAGGACTAGCCAAGAAGAGCGCAAAAGTACCACAACATGCCTGCCTCCACAGCTTTTTCCTTGGGGACATGCCTAATTCCTGGCTGATTTGCCTTTCTCGTCATAGGGTTGGGGTTCGGCCTAGGGCTAGGATTTTTAAAAGCAGGAAGCCCTGAGTTCCAGGCACACTGGAGCTGTGAAAGGCATCCAAAAGGGAGTGCAAAAGTGCCACAACATGGCTGCTTTCACGGCTTTTTCCTTGGCAAGAAGCCTAACATCAGGCTGATTTACTTTCCCAGGGTTACTGTTAGGCTTAGGCCTAGGGCTAGGATTTTTGAAACTAGGAAGCCCTTAGCTCCAGGCACACTGCAGCTGTTCAAGGCATCCCAAGGGGAGTACAAAAGTGCAACAACATGGCAGCTTTCACAGCTTTTTCCTTGGCACCATCCCTATACCTAGGCTGATTTATCTGCCTAGGGTTAGGGTTAGGGTTCAGCCTAGGGCTTGGATTTCTTTAACCAGGAAGCCCTGAGTTCCAGGCTTACTTCATCTGCCAAAGGCATCCCAAAGGGAGTGCAGAAGTGCCACAACATGGCTGCTTTCACGGCTTTTCCCTTAGGAAGAACCCTAATACCCGGCTGATTTACCTTCCTAGGGTTACTGTTAGGCTTAGGCCTAGGACTTTTAAAACCAGGAAGCCCTGGGCTCCAGGCACACTGCAGCTGCAAAAGGCATCCCAAGGAGAGCGCAAAAGTGACGCAACTTGGCTGCCACCACTGATATTTCCATGAGACCATCCCGAACCATAGGCTGATTTTCCTTCCTAGGGTTAAGGTTTGAGTTACGCCTAGGGTAAGGGTTCTATTAACCAGAAAGCCCTGAGTTCCAAGAACACAGCAGCTGCGAAGGACTAGCCAAGAAGAGCGCAAAAGTACCACAACATGCCTGCCTCCACAGCTTTTTCCTTGGGGACATGCCTAATTCCTGGCTGATTTGCCTTTCTCGTCATAGGGTTGGGGTTCGGCCTAGGGCTAGGATTTTTAAAAGCAGGAAGCCCTGAGTTCCAGGCACACTGGAGCTGTGAAAGGCATCCAAAAGGGAGTGCAGAAGTGCCACAACATGGCTGCTTTCACGGCTTGTTCCTTGGCAAGACGCCTAACACCAGGCTGACTTACCTTCCCAGGGTTACTATTAGGCTTAGGCCTAGGGCTAGGATTTTTAAAACTAGGAAGCCCTTAGCTCCAGGCACACTGCAGCTGTTCAAGGCATCCCAAGGGGAGTACAAAAGTGCAACAACATGGCAGCTTTCACAGCTTTTTCCTTGGCACCATCCCTATACCTAGGCTGATTTATCTGCCTAGGGTTAGGGTTAGGGTTCAGCCTAGGGCTTGGATTTCTTTAACCAGGAAGCCCTGAGTTCCAGGCTTACTTCATCTGCCAAAGGCATCCCAAAGGGAGTGCAGAAGTGCCACAACATGGCTGCTTTCATGGCTTTTCCCTTAGGAAGAACCCTAATACCCGGCTGATTTACCTTCCTAGGGTTACTGTTAGGCTTAGGCCTAGGACTTTTAAAACCAGGAAGCCCTGGGCTCCAGGCACACTGCAGCTGCAAAAGGCATCCCAAGGAGAGCGCAAAAGTGACGCAACTTGGCTGCCACCACTGATATTTCCATGAGACCATCCCGAACCATAGGCTGATTTTCCTTCCTAGGGTTAAGGTTTGAGTTACGCCTAGGGTAAGGGTTCTATTAACCAGCAAGCCCTGAGTTCCAAGAACACAGCAGCTGCGAAGGACTAGCCAAGAAGAGCGCAAAAGTACCACAACATGCCTGCCTCCACAGCTTTTTCCTTGGGGACATGCCTAATTCCTGGCTGATTTGCCTTTCTCGTCTTAGGGTTGGGGTTCGGCCTAGGGCTAGGATTTTTAAAAGCAGGAAGCCCTGAGTTCCAGGCACACTGGAGCTGTGAAAGGCATCCAAAAGGGAGTGCAAAAGTGCCACAACATGGCTGCTTTCACGGCTTTTTCCTTGGCAAGAAGCCTAACATCAGGCTGATTTACTTTCCCAGGGTTACTGTTAGGCTTAGGCCTAGGGCTAGGATTTTTGAAACTAGGAAGCCCTTAGCTCCAGGCACACTGCAGCTGTTCAAGGCATCCCAAGGGGAGTACAAAAGTGCAACAACATGGCAGCTTTCACAGCTTTTTCCTTGGCACCATCCCTATACCTAGGCTGATTTATCTGCCTAGGGTTAGGGTTAGGGTTCAGCCTAGGGCTTGGATTTCTTTAACCAGGAAGCCCTGAGTTCCAGGCTTACTTCATCTGCCAAAGGCATCCCAAAGGGAGTGCAGAAGTGCCACAACATGGCTGCTTTCACGGCTTTTTCCTTGGCAAGAAGCCTAACATCAGGCTGATTTACTTTCCCAGGGTTACTGTTAGGCTTAGGCCTAGGGCTAGGATTTTTGAAACTAGGAAGCCCTTAGCTCCAGGCACACTGCAGCTGTTCAAGGCATCCCAAGGGGAGTACAAAAGTGCAACAACATGGCAGCTTTCACAGCTTTTTCCTTGGCACCATCCCTATACCTAGGCTGATTTATCTGCCTAGGGTTAGGGTTAGGGTTCAGCCTAGGGCTTGAATTTTTTTTACCAGGAAGCCCTGAGTTCCAGGCTTACTTCATCTGCCAAAGGCATCCCAAAGGGAGTGCAGAAGTGCCACAACATGGCTGCTTTCACGGCTTTTCCCTTAGGAAGAACCCTAATACCCGGCTGATTTACCTTCCTAGGGTTACTGTTAGGCTTAGGCCTAGGACTTTTAAAACCAGGAAGCCCTGGGCTCCAGGCACACTGCAGCTGCAAAAGGCATCCCAAGGGGAGCGCAAAAGTGACGCAACTTGGCTGCCACCACTGATATTTCCATGAGACCATCCCGAACCATAGGCTGATTTTCCTTCCTAGGGTTAAGGTTTGAGTTACGCCTAGGGTAAGGGTTCTATTAACCAGCAAGCCCTGAGTTCCAAGAACACAGCAGCTGCGAAGGACTAGCCAAGAAGAGCGCAAAAGTACCACAACATGCCTGCCTCCACAGCTTTTTCCTTGGGGACATGCCTAATTCCTGGCTGATTTGCCTTTCTCGTCTTAGGGTTGGGGTTCGGCCTAGGGCTAGGATTTTTAAAAGCAGGAAGCCCTGAGTTCCAGGCACACTGGAGCTGTGAAAGACATCCAAAAGGGAGTGCAGAAGTGCCACAACATGGCTGCTTTCACGGCTTGTTCCTTGGCAAGACGCCTAACACCAGGCTGACATACCTTCCCAGGGTTACTATTAGGCTTAGGCCTAGGGCTAGGATTTTTAAAACTAGGAAGCCCTTAGCTCCAGGCACACTGCAGCTGTTCAAGGCATCCCAAGGGGAGTACAAAAGTGCAACAACATGGCAGCTTTCACAGCTTTTTCCTTGGCACCATCCCTATACCTAGGCTGATTTATCTGCCTAGGGTTAGGGTTAGGGTTCAGCCTAGGGCTTGAATTTCTTTAACCAGGAAGCCCTGAGTTCCAGGCTTACTTCATCTGCCAAAGGCATCCCAAAGGGAGTGCAGAAGTGCCACAACATGGCTGCTTTCACGGCTTTTCCCTTAGGAAGAACCCTAATACCCGGCTGATTTACCTTCCTAGGGTTACTGTTAGGCTTAGGCCTAGGACTTTTAAAACCAGGAAGCCCTGGGCTCCAGGCACACTGCAGCTGCAAAAGGCATCCCAAGGAGAGCGCAAAAGTGACGCAACTTGGCTGCCACCACTGATATTTCCATGAGACCATCCCGAACCATAGGCTGATTTTCCTTCCTAGGGTTAAGGTTTGAGTTACGCCTAGGGTAAGGGTTCTATTAACCAGCAAGCCCTGAGTTCCAAGAACACAGCAGCTGCGAAGGACTAGCCAAGAAGAGCGCAAAAGTACCACAACATGCCTGCCTCCACAGCTTTTTCCTTGGGGACATGCCTAATTCCTGGCTGATTTGCCTTTCTCGTCTTAGGGTTGGGGTTCGGCCTAGGGCTAGGATTTTTAAAATCAGGAAGCCCTGAGTTCCAGGCACACTGGAGCTGTGAAAGGCATCCAAAAGGGAGTGCAAAAGTGCCACAACATGGCTGCTTTCACGGCTTTTTCCTTGGCAAGAAGCCTAACATCAGGCTGATTTACTTTCCCAGGGTTACTGTTAGGCTTAGGCCTAGGGCTAGGATTTTTGAAACTAGGAAGCCCTTAGCTCCAGGCACACTGCAGCTGTTCAAGGCATCCCAAGGGGAGTACAAAAGTGCAACAACATGGCAGCTTTCACAGCTTTTTCCTTGGCACCATCCCTATACCTAGGCTGATTTATCTGCCTAGGGTTAGGGTTAGGGTTCAGCCTAGGGCTTGGATTTCTTTAACCAGGAAGCCCTGAGTTCCAGGCTTACTTCATCTGCCAAAGGCATCCCAAAGGGAGTGCAGAAGTGCCACAACATGGCTGCTTTCACGGCTTTTTCCTTGGCAAGAAGCCTAACATCAGGCTGATTTACTTTCCCAGGGTTACTGTTAGGCTTAGGCCTAGGGCTAGGATTTTTGAAACTAGGAAGCCCTTAGCTCCAGGCACACTGCAGCTGTTCAAGGCATCCCAAGGGGAGTACAAAAGTGCAACAACATGGCAGCTTTCACAGCTTTTTCCTTGGCACCATCCCTATACCTGGGCTGATTTATCTGCCTAGGGTTAGGGTTAGGGTTCAGCCTAGGGCTTGAATTTTTTTAACCAGGAAGCCCTGAGTTCCAGGCTTACTTCATCTGCCAAAGGCATCCCAAAGGGAGTGCAGAAGTGCCACAACATGGCTGCTTTCACGGCTTTTCCCTTAGGAAGAACCCTAATACCCGGCTGATTTACCTTCCTAGGGTTACTGTTAGGCTTAGGCCTAGGACTTTTAAAACCAGGAAGCCCTGGGCTCCAGGCACACTGCAGCTGCGAAAGGCATCCCAAGGGGAGCGCAAAAGTGACGCAACTTGGCTGCCACCACTGATATTTCCATGAGACCATCCCGAACCATAGGCTGATTTTCCTTCCTAGGGTTAAGGTTTGAGTTACGCCTAGGGTAAGGGTTCTATTAACCAGAAAGCCCTGAGTTCCAAGAACACAGCAGCTGCGAAGGACTAGCCAAGAAGAGCGCAAAAGTACCACAACATGCCTGCCTCCACAGCTTTTTCCTTGGGGACATGCCTAATTCCTGGCTGATTTGCCTTTCTCGTCATAGGGTTGGGGTTCGGCCTAGGGCTAGGATTTTTAAAAGCAGGAAGCCCTGAGTTCCAGGCACACTGGAGCTGTGAAAGGCATCCAAAAGGGAGTGCAGAAGTGCCACAACATGGCTGCTTTCACGGCTTGTTCCTTGGCAAGACGCCTAACACCAGGCTGACTTACCTTCCCAGGGTTACTATTAGGCTTAGGCCTAGGGCTAGGATTTTTAAAACTAGGAAGCCCTTAGCTCCAGGCACACTGCAGCTGTTCAAGGCATCCCAAGGGGAGTACAAAAGTGCAACAACATGGCAGCTTTCACAGCTTTTTCCTTGGCACCATCCCTATACCTAGGCTGATTTATCTGCCTAGGGTTAGGGTTAGGGTTCAGCCTAGGGCTTGAATTTCTTTAACCAGGAAGCCCTGAGTTCCAGGCTTACTTCATCTGCCAAAGGCATCCCAAAGGGAGTGCAGAAGTGCCACAACATGGCTGCTTTCACGGCTTTTCCCTTAGGAAGAACCCTAATACCCGGCTGATTTACCTTCCTAGGGTTACTGTTAGGCTTAGGCCTAGGACTTTTAAAACCAGGAAGCCCTGGGCTCCAGGCACACTGCAGCTGCAAAAGGCATCCCAAGGGGAGCGCAAAAGTGACGCAACTTGGCTGCCACCACTGATATTTCCATGAGACCATCCCGAACCATAGGTTGATTTTCCTTCCTAGGGTTAAGGTTTGAGTTACGCCTAGGGTAAGGGTCTATTAACCAGAAAGCCCTGAGTTCCAAGAACACAGCAGCTGCGAAGGACTAGCCAAGAAGAGCGCAAAAGTACCACAACATGCCTGCCTCCACAGCTTTTTCCTTGGGGACATGCCTAATTCCTGGCTGATTTGCCTTTCTCGTCTTAGGGTTGGGGTTCGGCCTAGGGCTAGGATTTTTAAAAGCAGGAAGCCCTGAGTTCCAGGCACACTGGAGCTGTGAAAGGCATCCAAAAGGGAGTGCAAAAGTGCCACAACATGGCTGCTTTCACGGCTTTTTCCTTGGCAAGAAGCCTAACATCAGGCTGATTTACCTTCCCAGGGTTACTGTTAGGCTTAGGCCTAGGGCTAGGATTTTTGAAACTAGGAAGCCCTTAGCTCCAGGCACACTGCAGCTGTTCAAGGCATCCCAAGGGGAGTACAAAAGTGCAACAACATGGCAGCTTTCACAGCTTTTTCCTTGGCAAGAAGCCTCACACCAGGCTGATTTACTTTCCCAGGGTTACTGTTAGGCTTAGGCCTAGGGCTAGGATTTTTGAAACTAGGAGGCCCTTAGCTCCAGGCACACTGCAGCTGTTCAAGGCATCCCAAGGGGAGTACAAAAGTGCAACAACATGGCAGCTTTCACAGCTTTTTCCTTGGCAAGAAGCCTAACACCAGGCTGATTTACTTTCCCAGGGTTACTGTTAGGCTTAGGCCTAGGGCTAGGATTTTTGAAACTAGGAAGCCCTTAGCTCCAGGCACACTGCAGCTTTTCAAGGCATCCCAAGGGGAGTACAAAAGTGCAACAACATGGCAGCTTTCACAGCTTTTTCCTTGGCACCATCCCTATACCTAGGCTGATTTATCTGCCTAGGGTTAGGGTTAGGGTTCAGCCTAGGGCTTGGATTTCTTTAACCAGGAAGCCCTGAGTTCCAGGCTTACTTCATCTGCCAAAGGCATCCCAAAGGGAGTGCAGAAGTGCCACAACATGGCTGCTTTCACGGCTTTTTCCTTGGCAAGAAGCCTAACATAAGGCTGATTTACCTTCCCAGGGTTACTGTTAGGCTTAGGCCTAGGGCTAGGATTTTTGAAACTAGGAAGCCCTTAGCTCCAGGCACACTGCAGCTGTTCAAGGCATCCCAAGGGGACTACAAAAGTGCAAAAACATGGCTGCTTTCACGGCTTTTCCCTTAGGAAGAACCCTAATACCCGGCTGATTTACCTTCCTAGGGTTACTGTGAGGCTTAGGCCTAGGACTTTTAAAACCAGGAAGCCTTGGGCTCCAGGCACACTGCAGCTGCGAAAGGCATCCCAAGGGGAGCGCAAAAGTGACGCAACTTGGCTGCCACCACTGATATTTCCATGAGACCATCCCGAACCATAGGTTGATTTTCCTTCCTAGGGTTAAGGTTTGAGTTACGCCTAGGGTAAGGGTTCTATTAACCAGAAAGCCCTGAGTTCCAAGAACACAGCAGCTGCGAAGGACTAGCCAAGAAGAGCGCAAAAGTACCACAACATGCCTGCCTCCACAGCTTTTTCCTTGGGGACATGCCTAATTCCTGGCTGATTTGCCTTTCTCATCATAGGGTTGGGGTTCGGCCTAGGGCTAGGATTTTTAAAATCAGGAAGCCCTGAGTTCCAGGCACACTGGAGCTGTGAAAGGCATCCAAAAGGGAGTGCAAAAGTGCCACAACATGGCTGCTTTCACGGCTTTTTCCTTGGCAAGAAGCCTAACATCAGGCTGATTTACTTTCCCAGGGTTACTGTTAGGCTTAGGCCTAGGGCTAGGATTTTTGAAACTAGGAAGCCCTTAGCTCCAGGCACACTGCAGCTGTTCAAGGCATCCCAAGGGGAGTACAAAAGTGCAACAACATGGCAGCTTTCACAGCTTTTTCCTTGGCACCATCCCTATACCTAGGCTGATTTATCTGCCTAGGGTTAGGGTTAGGGTTCAGCCTAGGGCTTGGATTTCTTTAACCAGGAAGCCCTGAGTTCCAGGCTTACTTCATCTGCCAAAGGCATCCCAAAGGGAGTGCAGAAGTGCCACAACATGGCTGCTTTCACGGCTTTTCCCTTAGGAAGAACCCTAATACCCGGCTGATTTACCTTCCTAGGGTTACTGTTAGGCTTAGGCCTAGGACTTTTAAAACCAGGAAGCCCTGGGCTCCAGGCACACTGCAGCTGTGAAAGGCATCCCAAGGGGAGCGCAAAAGTGACGCAACTTGGCTGCCACCACTGATATTTCCATGAGACCATCCCGAACCATAGGATGATTTTCCTTCCTAGCGTTAAGGTTTGAGTTACGCCTAGGGTAAGGGTTCTATTAACCAGAAAGCCCTGAGTTCCAAGAACACAGCAGCTGCGAAGGACTAGCCAAGAAGAGCGCAAAAGTACCACAACATGCCTGCCTCCACAGCTTTTTCCTTGGGGACATGCCTAATTCCTGGCTGATTTGCCTTTCTCGTCTTAGGGTTGGGGTTCGGCCTAGGGCTAGGATTTTTAAAATCAGGAAGCCCTGAGTTCCAGGCACACTGCAGCTGTGAAAGGCATCCAAAAGGGAGTGCAAAAGTGCCACAACATGGCTGCTTTCACGGCTTTTTCCTTGGCAAGAAGCCTAACATCAGGCTGATTTACTTTCCCAGGGTTACTGTTAGGCTTAGGCCTAGGGCTAGGATTTTTGAAACTAGGAAGCCCTTAGCTCCAGGCACACTGCAGCTGTTCAAGGCATCCCAAGGGGAGTACAAAAGTGCAACAACATGGCAGCTTTCACAGCTTTTTCCTTGGCACCATCCCTATACCTAGGCTGATTTATCTGCCTAGGGTTAGGGTTAGGGTTCAGCCTAGGGCTTGGATTTCTTTAACCAGGAAGCCCTGAGTTCCAGGCTTACTTCATCTGCCAAAGGCATCCCAAAGGGAGTGCAGAAGTGCCACAACATGGCTGCTTTCACGGCTTTTACCTTGGCAAGAAGCCTAACATCAGGCTGATTTACTTTCCCAGGGTTACTGTTAGGCATAGGCCTAGGGCTAGGATTTTTGAAACTAGGAAGCCCTTAGCTCCAGTCACACTGCAGTTGCGAAAGGCATCCAAAGGGGAGCGCAAAAGTGACGCAACTTGGCTGCCACCACTGATATTTCCATGAGACCATCCCGAACCATAGGTTGATTTTCCTTCCTAGGGTTAAGGTTTGAGTTACGCCTAGGGAAAGGGTTCTATTAACCAGAAAGCCCTGAGTTCCAAGAACACAGCAGCTGCGAAGGACTAGCCAAGAAGAGCGCAAAAGTACCACAACATGCCTGCCTCCACAGCTTTTTCCTTGGGGACATGCCTAATTCCTGGCTGATTTGCCTTTCTCGTCTTAGGGTTGGGGTTCGGCCTAGGGCTAGGATTTTTAAAAGCAGGAAGCCCTGAGTTCCAGGCACACTGGAGCTGTGAAAGGCATCCAAAAGGGAGTGCAGAAGTGCCACAACATGGCTGCTTTCACGGCTTGTTCCTTGGCAAGACGCCTAACACCAGGCTGACTTACCTTCCCAGGGTTACTATTAGGCTTAGGCCTAGGGCTAGGATTTTTAAAACTAGGAAGCCCTTAGCTCCAGGCACACTGCAGCTGTTCAAGGCATCCCAAGGGGAGTACAAAAGTGCAACAACATGGCAGCTTTCACAGCTTTTTCCTTGGCACCATCCCTATACCTAGGCTGATTTATCTGCCTAGGGTTAGGGTTAGGGTTCAGCCTAGGGCTTGAATTTCTTTAACCAGGAAGCCCTGAGTTCCAGGCTTACTTCATCTGCCAAAGGCATCCCAAAGGGAGTGCAGAAGTGCCACAACATGGCTGCTTTCACGGCTTTTCCCTTAGGAAGAACCCTAATACCCGGCTGATTTACCTTCCTAGGGTTACTGTTAGGCTTAGGCCTAGGATTTTTAAAACCAGGAAGCCCTGGGCTCCAGGCACACTGCAGCTGTGAAAGGCATCCCAAGGGGAGCGCAAAAGTGACGCAACTTGGCTGCCACCACTGATATTTCCATGAGACCATCCCGAACCATAGGTTGATTTTCCTTCCTAGGGTTAAGGTTTGAGTTACGCCTAGGGTAAGGGTCTATTAACCAGAAAGCCCTGAGTTCCAAGAACACAGCAGCTGCGAAGGACTAGCCAAGAAGAGCGCAAAAGTACCACAACATGCCTGCCTCCACAGCTTTTTCCTTGGGGACATGCCTAATTCCTGGCTGATTTGCCTTTCTCGTCATAGGGTTGCGGTTCGGCCTAGGGCCAGGATTTTTAAAAGCAGGAAGCCCTGAGTTCCAGGCACACTGCAGCTGTGAAAGGCATCCAAAAGGGAGTGCAAAAGTGCCACAACATGGCTGCTTTCACGGCTTTTTCCTTGGCAAGAAGCCTAACACCAGGCTGATTTACTTTCCCAGGGTTACTGTTAGGCTTAGGCCTAGGGCTAGGATTTTTGAAACTAGGAGGCCCTTAGCTCCAGGCACACTGCAGCTGTTCAAGGCATCCCAAGGGGAGTACAAAAGTGCAACAACATGGCAGCTTTCACAGCTTTTTCCTTGGCAAGAAGCCTAACACCAGGCTGATTTACTTTCCCAGGGTTACTGTTAGGCTTAGGCCTAGGGCTAGGATTTTTGAAACTAGGAAGCCCTTAGCTCCAGGCACACTGCAGCTGTTCAAGGCATCCCAAGGGGACTACAAAAGTGCAACAACATGGCTGCTTTCACGGCTTTTCCCTTAGGAAGAACCCTAATACCCGGCTGATTTACCTTCCTAGGGTTACTGTTAGGCTTAGGCCTAGGACTTTTAAAACCAGGAAGCCCTGGGCTCCAGGCACACTGCAGCTGCGAAAGGCATCCAAAGGGGAGCGCAAAAGTGACGCAACTTGGCTGCCACCACTGATATTTCCATGAGACCATCCCGAACCATAGGATGATTTTCCTTCCTAGGGTTAAGGTTTGAGTTACGCCTAGGGTAAGGGTTCTATTAACCAGAAAGCCCTGAGTTCCAAGAACACAGCAGCTGCGAAGGACTAGCCAAGAAGAGCGCAAAAGTACCACAACATGCCTGCCTCCACAGCTTTTTCCTTGGGGACATGCCTAATTCCTGGCTGATTTGCCTTTCTCATCATAGGGTTGGGGTTCGGCCTAGGGCTAGGATTTTTAAAATCAGGAAGCCCTGAGTTCCAGGCACACTGGAGCTGTGAAAGGCATCCAAAAGGGAGTGCAAAAGTGCCACAACATGGCTGCTTTCACGGCTTTTTCCTTGGCAAGAAGCCTAACATCAGGCTGATTTACTTTCCCAGGGTTACTGTTAGGCTTAGGCCTAGGGCTAGGATTTTTGAAACTAGGAAGCCCTTAGCTCCAGGCACACTGCAGCTGTTCAAGGCATCCCAAGGGGAGTACAAAAGTGCAACAACATGGCAGCTTTCACAGCTTTTTCCTTGGCACCATCCCTATACCTAGGCTGATTTATCTGCCTAGGGTTAGGGTTAGGGTTCAGCCTAGGGCTTGGATTTCTTTAACCAGGAAGCCCTGAGTTCCAGGCTTACTTCATCTGCCAAAGGCATCCCAAAGGGAGTGCAGAAGTGCCACAACATGGCTGCTTTCACGGCTTTTTCCTTGGCAAGAAGCCTAACATCAGGCTGATTTACTTTCCCAGGGTTACTGTTAGGCTTAGGCCTAGGGCTAGGATTTTTGAAACTAGGAAGCCCTTAGCTCCAGGCACACTGCAGCTGTTCAAGGCATCCCAAGGGGAGTACAAAAGTGCAACAACATGGCAGCTTTCACAGCTTTTTCCTTGGCACCATCCCTATACCTAGGCTGATTTATCTGCCTAGGGTTAGGGTTAGGGTTCAGCCTAGGGCTTGAATTTTTTTTACCAGGAAGCCCTGAGTTCCAGGCTTACTTCATCTGCCAAAGGCATCCCAAAGGGAGTGCAGAAGTGCCACAACATGGCTGCTTTCACGGCTTTTCCCTTAGGAAGAACCCTAATACCCGGCTGATTCACCTTCCTAGGGTTACTGTTAGGCTTAGGCCTAGGACTTTTAAAACCAGGAAGCCCTGGGCTCCAGGCACACTGCAGCTGCAAAAGGCATCCCAAGGGGAGCGCAAAAGTGACGCAACTTGGCTGCCACCACTGATATTTCCATGAGACCATCCCGAACCATAGGTTGATTTTCCTTCCTAGGGTTAAGGTTTGAGTTACGCCTAGGGTAAGGGTCTATTAACCAGAAAGCCCTGAGTTCCAAGAACACAGCAGCTGCGAAGGACTAGCCAAGAAGAGCGCAAAAGTACCACAACATGCCTGCCTCCACAGCATTTTCCTTGGGGACATGCCTAATTCCTGGCTGATTTGCCTTTCTCGTCTTAGGGTTGGGGTTCGGCCTAGGGCTAGGATTTTTAAAAGCAGGAAGCCCTGAGTTCCAGGCACACTGGAGCTGTGAAAGGCATCCAAAAGGGAGTGCAAAAGTGCCACAACATGGCTGCTTTCACGGCTTTTTCCTTGGCAAGAAGCCTAACACCAGGCTGATTTGCCTTCCCAGGGTTACTGTTAGGCTTAGGCCTAGGGCTACGATTTTTAAAACTAGGAAGCCCTGGGCTCCAGGCACACTGCAGCTGTTCAAGGCATCCCAAGGGGAGTACAAAAGTGCAACAACATGGCAGCTTTCACAGCTTTTTCCTTGGCACCATCCCTATACCTGGGCTGATTTATCTGCCTAGGGTTAGGGTTAGGGTTCAGCCTAGGGCTTGAATTTTTTTTAACCAGGAAGCCCTGAGTTCCAGGCTTACTTCATCTGCCAAAGGCATCCCAAAGGGAGTGCAGAAGTGCCACAACATGGCTGCTTTCACGGCTTTTCCCTTAGGAAGAACCCTAATACCCGGCTGATTTACCTTCCTAGGGTTACTGTTAGGCTTAGGCCTAGGACTTTTAAAACCAGGAAGCCCTGGGCTCCAGGCACACTGCAGCTGTGAAAGGCATCCCAAGGGGAGCGCAAAAGTGACGCAACTTGGCTGCCACCACTGATATTTCCATGAGACCATCCCGAACCATAGGATGATTTTCCTTCCTAGGGTTAAGGTTTGAGTTACGCCTAGGGTAAGGGTTCTATTAACCAGAAAGCCCTGAGTTCCAAGAACACAGCAGCTGCGAAGGACTAGCCAAGAAGAGCGCAAAAGTACCACAACATGCCTGCCTCCACAGCTTTTTCCTTGGGGACATGCCTAATTCCTGGCTGATTTGCCTTTCTCGTCTTAGGGTTGGGGTTCGGCCTAGGGCTAGGATTTTTAAAATCAGGAAGCCCTGAGTTCCAGGCACACTGGAGCTGTGAAAGGCATCCAAAAGGGAGTGCAAAAGTGCCACAACATGGCTGCTTTCACGGCTTTTTCCTTGGCAAGAAGCCTAACATCAGGCTGATTTACTTTCCCAGGGTTACTGTTAGGCTTAGGCCTAGGGCTAGGATTTTTGAAACTAGGAAGCCCTTAGCTCCAGGCACACTGCAGCTGTTCAAGGCATCCCAAGGGGAGTACAAAAGTGCAACAACATGGCAGCTTTCACAGCTTTTTCCTTGGCACCATCCCTATACCTAGGCTGATTTATCTGCCTAGGGTTAGGGTTAGGGTTCAGCCTAGGGCTTGGATTTCTTTAACCAGGAAGCCCTGAGTTCCAGGCTTACTTCATCTGCCAAAGGCATCCCAAAGGGAGTGCAGAAGTGTCACAACATGGCTGCTTTCACGGCTTTTTCCTTGGCAAGAAGCCTAACATCAGGCTGATTTACTTTCCCAGGGTTACTGTTAGGCTTAGGCCTAGGGCTAGGATTTTTGAAACTAGGAAGCCCTTAGCTCCAGGCACACTGCAGCTGTTCAAGGCATCCCAAGGGGAGTACAAAAGTGCAACAACATGGCAGCTTTCACAGCTTTTTCCTTGGCACCATCCCTATACCTGGGCTGATTTATCTGCCTAGGGTTAGGGTTAGGGTTCAGCCTAGGGCTTGAATTTTTTTTACCAGGAAGCCCTGAGTTCCAGGCTTACTTCATCTGCCAAAGGCATCCCAAAGGGAGTGCAGAAGTGCCACAACATGGCTGCTTTCACGGCTTTTCCCTTAGGAAGAACCCTAATACCCGGCTGATTTACCTTCCTAGGGTTACTGTTAGGCTTAGGCCTAGGACTTTTAAAACCAGGAAGCCCTGGGCTCCAGGCACACTGCAGCTGCGAAAGGCATCCAAAGGGGAGCGCAAAAGTGACGCAACTTGGCTGCCACCACTGATATTTCCATGAGACCATCCCGAACCATAGGCTGATTTTCCTTCCTAGGGTTAAGGTTTGAGTTACGCCTAGGGTAAGGGCTCTATTAACCAGAAAGCCCTGAGTTCCAAGAACACAGCAGCTGCGAAGGACTAGCCAAGAAGAGCGCAAAAGTACCACAACATGCCTGCCTCCACAGCTTTTTCCTTGGGGACATGCCTAATTCCTGGCTGATTTGCCTTTCTCGTCATAGGGTTGGGGTTCGGCCTAGGGCTAGGATTTTTAAAAGCAGGAAGCCCTGAGTTCCAGGCACACTGGAGCTGTGAAAGGCATCCAAAAGGGAGTGCAGAAGTGCCACAACATGGCTGCTTTCACGGCTTGTTCCTTGGCAAGACGCCTAACACCAGGCTGACTTACCTTCCCAGGGTTACTATTAGGCTTAGGCCTAGGGCTAGGATTTTTAAAACTAGGAAGCCCTTAGCTCCAGGCACACTGCAGCTGTTCAAGGCATCCCAAGGGGAGTACAAAAGTGCAACAACATGGCAGCTTTCACAGCTTTTTCCTTGGCACCATCCCTATACCTAGGCTGATTTATCTGCCTAGGGTTAGGGTTAGGGTTCAGCCTAGGGCTTGAATTTCTTTAACCAGGAAGCCCTGAGTTCCAGGCTTACTTCATCTGCCAAAGGCATCCCAAAGGGAGTGCAGAAGTGCCACAACATGGCTGCTTTCACGGCTTTTCCCTTAGGAAGAACCCTAATACCCGGCTGATTTACCTTCCTAGGGTTACTGTTAGGCTTAGGCCTAGGACTTTTAAAACCAGGAAGCCCTGGGCTCCAGGCACACTGCAGCTGCAAAAGGCATCCCAAGGGGAGCGCAAAAGTGACGCAACTTGGCTGCCACCACTGATATTTCCATGAGACCATCCCGAACCATAGGTTGATTTTCCTTCCTAGGGTTAAGGTTTGAGTTACGCCTAGGGTAAGGGTCTATTAACCAGCAAGCCCTGAGTTCCAAGAACACAGCAGCTGCGAAGGACTAGCCAAGAAGAGCGCAAAAGTACCACAACATGCCTGCCTCCACAGCTTTTTCCTTGGGGACATGCCTAATTCCTGGCTGATTTGCCTTTCTCGTCTTAGGGTTGCGGTTCGGCTTAGGGCCAGGATTTTTAAAATCAGGAAGCCCTGAGTTCCAGGCACACTGCAGCTGTGAAAGGCATCCAAAAGGGAGTGCAAAAGTGCCACAACATGGCTGCTTTCACGGCTTTTTCCTTGGCAAGAAGCCTAACACCAGGCTGATTTACTTTCCCAGGGTTACTGTTAGGCTTAGGCCTAGGGCTAGGATTTTTGAAACTAGGAAGCCCTTAGCGCCAGGCACACTGCAGCTGTTCAAGGCATCCCAAGGGGAGTACAAAAGTGCAACAACATGGCAGCTTTCACAGCTTTTTCCTTGGCAAGAAGCCTAACACCAGGCTGATTTACTTTCCCAGGGTTACTGTTAGGCTTAGGCCTAGGGCTAGGATTTTTGAAACTAGGAAGCCCTTAGCTCCAGGCACACTGCAGCTGTTCAAGGCATCCCAAGGGGAGTACAAAAGTGCAACAACATGGCAGCTTTCACAGCTTTTTCCTTGGCACCATCCCTATACCTAGGCTGATTTATCTGCCTAGGGTTAGGGTTAGGGTTCAGCCTAGGGCTTGGATTTCTTTAACCAGGAAGCCCTGAGTTCCAGGCTTACTTCATCTGCCAAAGGCATCCCAAAGGGAGTGCAGAAGTGCCACAACATGGCTGCTTTCACGGCTTTTTCCTTGGCAAGAAGCCTAACATAAGGCTGATTTACCTTCCCAGGGTTACTGTTAGGCTTAGGCCTAGGGCTAGGATTTTTGAAACTAGGAAGCCCTTAGCTCCAGGCACACTGCAGCTGTTCAAGGCATCCCAAGGGGAGTACAAAAGTGCAACAACATGGCAGCTTTCACAGCTTTTTCCTTGGCACCATCCCTATACCTGGGCTGATTTATCTGCCTAGGGTTAGGGTTAGGGTTCAGCCTAGGGCTTGAATTTTTTTTACCAGGAAGCCCTGAGTTCCAGGCTTACTTCATCTGCCAAAGGCATCCCAAAGGGAGTGCAGAAGTGCCACAACATGGCTGCTTTCACGGCTTTTCCCTTAGGAAGAACCCTAATACCCGGCTGATTTACCTTCCTAGGGTTACTGTTAGGCTTAGGCCTAGGACTTTTAAAACCAGGAAGCCCTGGGCTCCAGGCACACTGCAGCTGCGAAAGGCATCCCAAGGGCAGCGCAAAAGTGACGCAACTTGGCTGCCACCACTGATATTTCCATGAGACCATCCCGAACCATAGGTTGATTTTCCTTCCTAGGGTTAAGGTTTGAGTTACGCCTAGGGTAAGGGTTCTATTAACCAGAAAGCCCTGAGTTCCAAGAACACAGCAGCTGCGAAGGACTAGCCAAGAAGAGCGCAAAAGTACCACAACATGCCTGCCTCCACAGCTTTTTCCTTGGGGACATGCCTAATTCCTGGCTGATTTGCCTTTCTCATCATAGGGTTGGGGTTCGGCCTAGGGCTAGGATTTTTAAAAGCAGGAAGCCCTGAGTTCCAGGCACACTGGAGCTGTGAAAGGCATCCAAAAGGGATTGCAAAAGTGCCACAACATGGCTGCTTTCACGGCTTTTTCCTTGGCAAGACGCCTAACACCAGGCTGACTTACCTTCCCAGGGTTACTATTAGGCTTAAGCCTAGGGCTACGATTTTTAAAACTAGGAAGCCCTTAGCTCCAGGCACACTGCAGCTGTTCAAGGCATCCCAAGGGGAGTACAAAAGTGCAACAACATGGCAGCTTTCACAGCTTTTTCCTTGGCACCATCCCTATACCTAGGCTGATTTATCTGCCTAGGGTTAGGGTTAGGGTTCAGCCTAGGGCTTGAATTTCTTTAACCAGGAAGCCCTGAGTTCCAGGCTTACTTCATCTGCCAAAGGCATCCCAAAGGGAGTGCAGAAGTGCCACAACATGGCTGCTTTCACGGCTTTTCCCTTAGGAAGAACCCTAATACCCGGCTGATTTACCTTCCTAGGGTTACTGTTAGGCTTAGGCCTAGGACTTTTAAAACCAGGAAGCCCTGGGCTCCAGGCACACTGCAGCTGCAAAAGGCATCCCAAGGGGAGCGCAAAAGTGACGCAACTTGGCTGCCACCACTGATATTTCCATGAGACCATCCCGAACCATAGGTTGATTTTCCTTCCTAGGGTTAAGGTTTGAGTTACGCCTAGGGTAAGGGTCTATTAACCAGAAAGCCCTGAGTTCCAAGAACACAGCAGCTGCGAAGGACTAGCCAAGAAGAGCACAAAAGTACCACAACATGCCTGCCTCCACAGCTTTTTCCTTGGGGACATGCCTAATTCCTGGCTGATTTGCCTTTCTCGTCTTAGGGTTGGGGTTCGGCCTAGGGCTAGGATTTTTAAAAGCAGGAAGCCCTGAGTTCCAGGCACACTGGAGCTGTGAAAGGCATCCAAAAGGGAGTGCAAAAGTGCCACAACATGGCTGCTTTCACGGCTTTTTCCTTGGCAAGAAGCCTAACACCAGGCTGACATACTTTCCCAGGGTTACTGTTAGGCTTAGGCCTAGGGCTAGGATTTTTGAAACTAGGAAGCCCTGGGCTCCAGGCACACTGCAGCTGTTCAAGGCATCCCAAGGGGAGTACAAAAGTGCAACAACATGGCAGCTTTCACAGCTTTTTCCTTGGCACCATCCCTATACCTAGGCTGATTTATCTGCCTAGGGTTAGGGTTAGGGTTCAGCCTAGGGCTTGGATTTCTTTAACCAGGAAGCCCTGAGTTCCAGGCTTACTTCATCTGCCAAAGGCATCCCAAAGGGAGTGCAGAAGTGCCACAACATGGCTGCTTTCACGGCTTTTCCCTTAGGAAGAACCCTAATACCCGGCTGATTTACCTTCCTAGGGTTACTGTTAGGCTTAGGCCTAGGACTTTTAAAACCAGGAAGCCCTGGGCTCCAGGCACACTGCAGCTGCGAAAGGCATCCCAAGGGGAGCGCAAAAGTGACGCAACTTGGCTGCCACCACTGATATTTCCATGAGACCATCCCGAACCATAGGCTGATTTTCCTTCCTAGGGTTAAGGTTTGAGTTACGCCTAGGGTAAGGGTTCTATTAACCAGCAAGCCCTGAGTTCCAAGAACACAGCAGCTGCGAAGGACTAGCCAAGAAGAGCGCAAAAGTACCACAACATGCCTGCCTCCACAGCTTTTTCCTTGGGGACATGCCTAATTCCTGGCTGATTTGCCTTTCTCGTCTTAGGGTTGGGGTTCGGCCTAGGGCTAGGATTTTTAAAATCAGGAAGCCCTGAGTTCCAGGCACACTGGAGCTGTGAAAGGCATCCAAAAGGGAGTGCAAAAGTGCCACAACATGGCTGCTTTCACGGCTTTTTCCTTGGCAAGAAGCCTAACATCAGGCTGATTTACTTTCCCAGGGTTACTGTTAGGCTTAGGCCTAGGGCTAGGATTTTTGAAACTAGGAAGCCCTTAGCTCCAGGCACACTGCAGCTGTTCAAGGCATCCCAAGGGGAGTACAAAAGTGCAACAACATGGCCGCTTTCACAGCTTTTTCCTTGGCACCATCCCTATACCTAGGCTGATTTATCTGCCTAGGGTTAGGGTTAGGGTTCAGCCTAGGGCTTGGATTTCTTTAACCAGGAAGCCCTGAGTTCCAGGCTTACTTCATCTGCCAAAGGCATCCCAAAGGGAGTGCAGAAGTGCCACAACATGGCTGCTTTCACGGCTTTTTCCTTGGCAAGAAGCCTAACATCAGGCTGATTTACTTTCCCAGGGTTACTGTTAGGCTTAGGCCTAGGACTTTTAAAACCAGGAAGCCCTGGGCTCCAGGCACACTGCAGCTGCAAAAGGCATCCCAAGGAGAGCGCAAAAGTGACGCAACTTGGCTGCCACCACTGATATTTCCATGAGACCATCCCGAACCATAGGCTGATTTTCCTTCCTAGGGTTAAGGTTTGAGTTACGCCTAGGGTAAGGGTTCTATTAACCAGCAAGCCCTGAGTTCCAAGAACACAGCAGCTGCGAAGGACTAGCCAAGAAGAGCGCAAAAGTACCACAACATGCCTGCCTCCACAGCTTTTTCCTTGGGGACATGCCTAATTCCTGGCTGATTTGCCTTTCTCGTCTTAGGGTTGGGGTTCGGCCTAGGGCTAGGATTTTTAAAAGCAGGAAGCCCTGAGTTCCAGGCACACTGGAGCTGTGAAAGGCATCCAAAAGGGAGTGCAAAAGTGCCACAACATGGCTGCTTTCACGGCTTTTTCCTTGGCAAGAAGCCTAACATCAGGCTGATTTACTTTCCCAGGGTTACTGTTAGGCTTAGGCCTAGGGCTAGGATTTTTGAAACTAGGAAGCCCTTAGCTCCAGGCACACTGCAGCTGTTCAAGGCATCCCAAGGGGAGTACAAAAGTGCAACAACATGGCAGCTTTCACAGCTTTTTCCTTGGCACCATCCCTATACCTAGGCTGATTTATCTGCCTAGGGTTAGGGTTAGGGTTCAGCCTAGGGCTTGGATTTCTTTAACCAGGAAGCCCTGAGTTCCAGGCTTACTTCATCTGCCAAAGGCATCCCAAAGGGAGTGCAGAAGTGCCACAACATGGCTGCTTTCACGGCTTTTTCCTTGGCAAGAAGCCTAACATCAGGCTGATTTACTTTCCCAGGGTTACTGTTAGGCTTAGGCCTAGGGCTAGGATTTTTGAAACTAGGAAGCCCTTAGCTCCAGGCACACTGCAGCTGTTCAAGGCATCCCAAGGGGAGTACAAAAGTGCAACAACATGGCAGCTTTCACAGCTTTTTCCTTGGCACCATCCCTATACCTAGGCTGATTTATCTGCCTAGGGTTAGGGTTAGGGTTCAGCCTAGGGCTTGAATTTTTTTTACCAGGAAGCCCTGAGTTCCAGGCTTACTTCATCTGCCAAAGGCATCCCAAAGGGAGTGCAGAAGTGCCACAACATGGCTGCTTTCACGGCTTTTCCCTTAGGAAGAACCCTAATACCCGGCTGATTTACCTTCCTAGGGTTACTGTTAGGCTTAGGCCTAGGACTTTTAAAACCAGGAAGCCCTGGGCTCCAGGCACACTGCAGCTGCAAAAGGCATCCCAAGGGGAGCGCAAAAGTGACGCAACTTGGCTGCCACCACTGATATTTCCATGAGACCATCCCGAACCATAGGCTGATTTTCCTTCCTAGGGTTAAGGTTTGAGTTACGCCTAGGGTAAGGGTTCTATTAACCAGCAAGCCCTGAGTTCCAAGAACACAGCAGCTGCGAAGGACTAGCCAAGAAGAGCGCAAAAGTACCACAACATGCCTGCCTCCACAGCTTTTTCCTTGGGGACATGCCTAATTCCTGGCTGATTTGCCTTTCTCGTCTTAGGGTTGGGGTTCGGCCTAGGGCTAGGATTTTTAAAAGCAGGAAGCCCTGAGTTCCAGGCACACTGGAGCTGTGAAAGGCATCCAAAAGGGAGTGCAGAAGTGCCACAACATGGCTGCTTTCACGGCTTGTTCCTTGGCAAGACGCCTAACACCAGGCTGACATACCTTCCCAGGGTTACTATTAGGCTTAGGCCTAGGGCTAGGATTTTTAAAACTAGGAAGCCCTTAGCTCCAGGCACACTGCAGCTGTTCAAGGCATCCCAAGGGGAGTACAAAAGTGCAACAACATGGCAGCTTTCACAGCTTTTTCCTTGGCACCATCCCTATACCTAGGCTGATTTATCTGCCTAGGGTTAGGGTTAGGGTTCAGCCTAGGGCTTGAATTTCTTTAACCAGGAAGCCCTGAGTTCCAGGCTTACTTCATCTGCCAAAGGCATCCCAAAGGGAGTGCAGAAGTGCCACAACATGGCTGCTTTCACGGCTTTTCCCTTAGGAAGAACCCTAATACCCGGCTGATTTACCTTCCTAGGGTTACTGTTAGGCTTAGGCCTAGGACTTTTAAAACCAGGAAGCCCTGGGCTCCAGGCACACTGCAGCTGCAAAAGGCATCCCAAGGAGAGCGCAAAAGTGACGCAACTTGGCTGCCACCACTGATATTTCCATGAGACCATCCCGAACCATAGGCTGATTTTCCTTCCTAGGGTTAAGGTTTGAGTTACGCCTAGGGTAAGGGTTCTATTAACCAGCAAGCCCTGAGTTCCAAGAACACAGCAGCTGCGAAGGACTAGCCAAGAAGAGCGCAAAAGTACCACAACATGCCTGCCTCCACAGCTTTTTCCTTGGGGACATGCCTAATTCCTGGCTGATTTGCCTTTCTCGTCTTAGGGTTGGGGTTCGGCCTAGGGCTAGGATTTTTAAAATCAGGAAGCCCTGAGTTCCAGGCACACTGGAGCTGTGAAAGGCATCCAAAAGGGAGTGCAAAAGTGCCACAACATGGCTGCTTTCACGGCTTTTTCCTTGGCAAGAAGCCTAACATCAGGCTGATTTACTTTCCCAGGGTTACTGTTAGGCTTAGGCCTAGGGCTAGGATTTTTGAAACTAGGAAGCCCTTAGCTCCAGGCACACTGCAGCTGTTCAAGGCATCCCAAGGGGAGTACAAAAGTGCAACAACATGGCAGCTTTCACAGCTTTTTCCTTGGCACCATCCCTATACCTAGGCTGATTTATCTGCCTAGGGTTAGGGTTAGGGTTCAGCCTAGGGCTTGGATTTCTTTAACCAGGAAGCCCTGAGTTCCAGGCTTACTTCATCTGCCAAAGGCATCCCAAAGGGAGTGCAGAAGTGCCACAACATGGCTGCTTTCACGGCTTTTTCCTTGGCAAGAAGCCTAACATCAGGCTGATTTACTTTCCCAGGGTTACTGTTAGGCTTAGGCCTAGGGCTAGGATTTTTGAAACTAGGAAGCCCTTAGCTCCAGGCACACTGCAGCTGTTCAAGGCATCCCAAGGGGAGTACAAAAGTGCAACAACATGGCAGCTTTCACAGCTTTTTCCTTGGCACCATCCCTATACCTGGGCTGATTTATCTGCCTAGGGTTAGGGTTAGGGTTCAGCCTAGGGCTTGAATTTTTTTAACCAGGAAGCCCTGAGTTCCAGGCTTACTTCATCTGCCAAAGGCATCCCAAAGGGAGTGCAGAAGTGCCACAACATGGCTGCTTTCACGGCTTTTCCCTTAGGAAGAACCCTAATACCCGGCTGATTTACCTTCCTAGGGTTACTGTTAGGCTTAGGCCTAGGACTTTTAAAACCAGGAAGCCCTGGGCTCCAGGCACACTGCAGCTGCGAAAGGCATCCCAAGGGGAGCGCAAAAGTGACGCAACTTGGCTGCCACCACTGATATTTCCATGAGACCATCCCGAACCATAGGCTGATTTTCCTTCCTAGGGTTAAGGTTTGAGTTACGCCTAGGGAAAGGGTTCTATTAACCAGAAAGCCCTGAGTTCCAAGAACACAGCAGCTGCGAAGGACTAGCCAAGAAGAGCGCAAAAGTACCACAACATGCCTGCCTCCACAGCTTTTTCCTTGGGGACATGCCTAATTCCTGGCTGATTTGCCTTTCTCGTCTTAGGGTTGGGGTTCGGCCTAGGGCTAGGATTTTTAAAAGCAGGAAGCCCTGAGTTCCAGGCACACTGGAGCTGTGAAAGGCATCCAAAAGGGAGTGCAGAAGTGCCACAACATGGCTGCTTTCACGGCTTGTTCCTTGGCAAGACGCCTAACACCAGGCTGACTTACCTTCCCAGGGTTACTATTAGGCTTAGGCCTAGGGCTAGGATTTTTAAAACTAGGAAGCCCTTAGCTCCAGGCACACTGCAGCTGTTCAAGGCATCCCAAGGGGAGTACAAAAGTGCAACAACATGGCAGCTTTCACAGCTTTTTCCTTGGCACCATCCCTATACCTAGGCTGATTTATCTGCCTAGGGTTAGGGTTAGGGTTCAGCCTAGGGCTTGAATTTCTTTAACCAGGAAGCCCTGAGTTCCAGGCTTACTTCATCTGCCAAAGGCATCCCAAAGGGAGTGCAGAAGTGCCACAACATGGCTGCTTTCACGGCTTTTCCCTTAGGAAGAACCCTAATACCCGGCTGATTTACCTTCCTAGGGTTACTGTTAGGCTTAGGCCTAGGACTTTTAAAACCAGGAAGCCCTGGGCTCCAGGCACACTGCAGCTGCAAAAGGCATCCCAAGGGGAGCGCAAAAGTGACGCAACTTGGCTGCCACCACTGATATTTCCATGAGACCATCCCGAACCATAGGTTGATTTTCCTTCCTAGGGTTAAGGTTTGAGTTACGCCTAGGGTAAGGGTCTATTAACCAGAAAGCCCTGAGTTCCAAGAACACAGCAGCTGCGAAGGACTAGCCAAGAAGAGCGCAAAAGTACCACAACATGCCTGCCTCCACAGCTTTTTCCTTGGGGACATGCCTAATTCCTGGCTGATTTGCCTTTCTCGTCTTAGGGTTGGGGTTCGGCCTAGGGCTAGGATTTTTAAAAGCAGGAAGCCCTGAGTTCCAGGCACACTGGAGCTGTGAAAGGCATCCAAAAGGGAGTGCAAAAGTGCCACAACATGGCTGCTTTCACGGCTTTTTCCTTGGCAAGAAGCCTAACATCAGGCTGATTTACCTTCCCAGGGTTACTGTTAGGCTTAGGCCTAGGGCTAGGATTTTTGAAACTAGGAAGCCCTTAGCTCCAGGCACACTGCAGCTGTTCAAGGCATCCCAAGGGGAGTACAAAAGTGCAACAACATGGCAGCTTTCACAGCTTTTTCCTTGGCAAGAAGCCTAACACCAGGCTGATTTACTTTCCCAGGGTTACTGTTAGGCTTAGGCCTAGGGCTAGGATTTTTGAAACTAGGAGGCCCTTAGCTCCAGGCACACTGCAGCTGTTCAAGGCATCCCAAGGGGAGTACAAAAGTGCAACAACATGGCAGCTTTCACAGCTTTTTCCTTGGCAAGAAGCCTAACACCAGGCTGATTTACTTTCCCAGGGTTACTGTTAGGCTTAGGCCTAGGGCTAGGATTTTTGAAACTAGGAAGCCCTTAGCTCCAGGCACACTGCAGCTTTTCAAGGCATCCCAAGGGGAGTACAAAAGTGCAACAACATGGCAGCTTTCACAGCTTTTTCCTTGGCACCATCCCTATACCTAGGCTGATTTATCTGCCTAGGGTTAGGGTTAGGGTTCAGCCTAGGGCTTGGATTTCTTTAACCAGGAAGCCCTGAGTTCCAGGCTTACTTCATCTGCCAAAGGCATCCCAAAGGGAGTGCAGAAGTGCCACAACATGGCTGCTTTCACGGCTTTTTCCTTGGCAAGAAGCCTAACATAAGGCTGATTTACCTTCCCAGGGTTACTGTTAGGCTTAGGCCTAGGGCTAGGATTTTTGAAACTAGGAAGCCCTTAGCTCCAGGCACACTGCAGCTGTTCAAGGCATCCCAAGGGGACTACAAAAGTGCAACAACATGGCTGCTTTCACGGCTTTTCCCTTAGGAAGAACCCTAATACCCGGCTGATTTACCTTCCTAGGGTTACTGTGAGGCTTAGGCCTAGGACTTTTAAAACCAGGAAGCCTTGGGCTCCAGGCACACTGCAGCTGCGAAAGGCATCCCAAGGGGAGCGCAAAAGTGACGCAACTTGGCTGCCACCACTGATATTTCCATGAGACCATCCCGAACCATAGGTTGATTTTCCTTCCTAGGGTTAAGGTTTGAGTTACGCCTAGGGTAAGGGTTCTATTAACCAGAAAGCCCTGAGTTCCAAGAACACAGCAGCTGCGAAGGACTAGCCAAGAAGAGCGCAAAAGTACCACAACATGCCTGCCTCCACAGCTTTTTCCTTGGGGACATGCCTAATTCCTGGCTGATTTGCCTTTCTCATCATAGGGTTGGGGTTCGGCCTAGGGCTAGGATTTTTAAAATCAGGAAGCCCTGAGTTCCAGGCACACTGGAGCTGTGAAAGGCATCCAAAAGGGAGTGCAAAAGTGCCACAACATGGCTGCTTTCACGGCTTTTTCCTTGGCAAGAAGCCTAACATCAGGCTGATTTACTTTCCCAGGGTTACTGTTAGGCTTAGGCCTAGGGCTAGGATTTTTGAAACTAGGAAGCCCTTAGCTCCAGGCACACTGCAGCTGTTCAAGGCATCCCAAGGGGAGTACAAAAGTGCAACAACATGGCAGCTTTCACAGCTTTTTCCTTGGCACCATCCCTATACCTAGGCTGATTTATCTGCCTAGGGTTAGGGTTAGGGTTCAGCCTAGGGCTTGGATTTCTTTAACCAGGAAGCCCTGAGTTCCAGGCTTACTTCATCTGCCAAAGGCATCCCAAAGGGAGTGCAGAAGTGCCACAACATGGCTGCTTTCACGGCTTTTCCCTTAGGAAGAACCCTAATACCCGGCTGATTTACCTTCCTAGGGTTACTGTTAGGCTTAGGCCTAGGACTTTTAAAACCAGGAAGCCCTGGGCTCCAGGCACACTGCAGCTGTGAAAGGCATCCCAAGGGGAGCGCAAAAGTGACGCAACTTGGCTGCCACCACTGATATTTCCATGAGACCATCCCGAACCATAGGATGATTTTCCTTCCTAGCGTTAAGGTTTGAGTTACGCCTAGGGTAAGGGTTCTATTAACCAGAAAGCCCTGAGTTCCAAGAACACAGCAGCTGCGAAGGACTAGCCAAGAAGAGCGCAAAAGTACCACAACATGCCTGCCTCCACAGCTTTTTCCTTGGGGACATGCCTAATTCCTGGCTGATTTGCCTTTCTCGTCTTAGGGTTGGGGTTCGGCCTAGGGCTAGGATTTTTAAAATCAGGAAGCCCTGAGTTCCAGGCACACTGGAGCTGTGAAAGGCATCCAAAAGGGAGTGCAAAAGTGCCACAACATGGCTGCTTTCACGGCTTTTTCCTTGGCAAGAAGCCTAACATCAGGCTGATTTACTTTCCCAGGGTTACTGTTAGGCTTAGGCCTAGGGCTAGGATTTTTGAAACTAGGAAGCCCTTAGCTCCAGGCACACTGCAGCTGTTCAAGGCATCCCAAGGGGAGTACAAAAGTGCAACAACATGGCAGCTTTCACAGCTTTTTCCTTGGCACCATCCCTATACCTAGGCTGATTTATCTGCCTAGGGTTAGGGTTAGGGTTCAGCCTAGGGCTTGGATTTCTTTAACCAGGAAGCCCTGAGTTCCAGGCTTACTTCATCTGCCAAAGGCATCCCAAAGGGAGTGCAGAAGTGCCACAACATGGCTGCTTTCACGGCTTTTACCTTGGCAAGAAGCCTAACATCAGGCTGATTTACTTTCCCAGGGTTACTGTTAGGCATAGGCCTAGGGCTAGGATTTTTGAAACTAGGAAGCCCTTAGCTCCAGTCACACTGCAGCTGCGAAAGGCATCCAAAGGGGAGCGCAAAAGTGACGCAACTTGGCTGCCACCACTGATATTTCCATGAGACCATCCCGAACCATAGGTTGATTTTCCTTCCTAGGGTTAAGGTTTGAGTTACGCCTAGGGAAAGGGTTCTATTAACCAGAAAGCCCTGAGTTCCAAGAACACAGCAGCTGCGAAGGACTAGCCAAGAAGAGCGCAAAAGTACCACAACATGCCTGCCTCCACAGCTTTTTCCTTGGGGACATGCCTAATTCCTGGCTGATTTGCCTTTCTCGTCTTAGGGTTGGGGTTCGGCCTAGGGCTAGGATTTTTAAAAGCAGGAAGCCCTGAGTTCCAGGCACACTGGAGCTGTGAAAGGCATCCAAAAGGGAGTGCAGAAGTGCCACAACATGGCTGCTTTCACGGCTTGTTCCTTGGCAAGACGCCTAACACCAGGCTGACTTACCTTCCCAGGGTTACTATTAGGCTTAGGCCTAGGGCTAGGATTTTTAAAACTAGGAAGCCCTTAGCTCCAGGCACACTGCAGCTGTTCAAGGCATCCCAAGGGGAGTACAAAAGTGCAACAACATGGCAGCTTTCACAGCTTTTTCCTTGGCACCATCCCTATACCTAGGCTGATTTATCTGCCTAGGGTTAGGGTTAGGGTTCAGCCTAGGGCTTGAATTTCTTTAACCAGGAAGCCCTGAGTTCCAGGCTTACTTCATCTGCCAAAGGCATCCCAAAGGGAGTGCAGAAGTGCCACAACATGGCTGCTTTCACGGCTTTTCCCTTAGGAAGAACCCTAATACCCGGCTGATTTACCTTCCTAGGGTTACTGTTAGGCTTAGGCCTAGGACTTTTAAAACCAGGAAGCCCTGGGCTCCAGGCACACTGCAGCTGTGAAAGGCATCCCAAGGGGAGCGCAAAAGTGACGCAACTTGGCTGCCACCACTGATATTTCCATGAGACCATCCCGAACCATAGGTTGATTTTCCTTCCTAGGGTTAAGGTTTGAGTTACGCCTAGGGTAAGGGTCTATTAACCAGAAAGCCCTGAGTTCCAAGAACACAGCAGCTGCGAAGGACTAGCCAAGAAGAGCGCAAAAGTACCACAACATGCCTGCCTCCACAGCTTTTTCCTTGGGGACATGCCTAATTCCTGGCTGATTTGCCTTTCTCGTCATAGGGTTGCGGTTCGGCCTAGGGCCAGGATTTTTAAAAGCAGGAAGCCCTGAGTTCCAGGCACACTGCAGCTGTGAAAGGCATCCAAAAGGGAGTGCAAAAGTGCCACAACATGGCTGCTTTCACGGCTTTTTCCTTGGCAAGAAGCCTAACACCAGGCTGATTTACTTTCCCAGGGTTACTGTTAGGCTTAGGCCTAGGGCTAGGATTTTTGAAACTAGGAGGCCCTTAGCTCCAGGCACACTGCAGCTGTTCAAGGCATCCCAAGGGGAGTACAAAAGTGCAACAACATGGCAGCTTTCACAGCTTTTTCCTTGGCAAGAAGCCTAACACCAGGCTGATTTACTTTCCCAGGGTTACTGTTAGGCTTAGGCCTAGGGCTAGGATTTTTGAAACTAGGAAGCCCTTAGCTCCAGGCACACTGCAGCTGTTCAAGGCATCCCAAGGGGACTACAAAAGTGCAACAACATGGCTGCTTTCACGGCTTTTCCCTTAGGAAGAACCCTAATACCCGGCTGATTTACCTTCCTAGGGTTACTGTTAGGCTTAGGCCTAGGACTTTTAAAACCAGGAAGCCCTGGGCTCCAGGCACACTGCAGCTGCGAAAGGCATCCAAAGGGGAGCGCAAAAGTGACGCAACTTGGCTGCCACCACTGATATTTCCATGAGACCATCCCGAACCATAGGATGATTTTCCTTCCTAGGGTTAAGGTTTGAGTTACGCCTAGGGTAAGGGTTCTATTAACCAGAAAGCCCTGAGTTCCAAGAACACAGCAGCTGCGAAGGACTAGCCAAGAAGAGCGCAAAAGTACCACAACATGCCTGCCTCCACAGCTTTTTCCTTGGGGACATGCCTAATTCCTGGCTGATTTGCCTTTCTCATCATAGGGTTGGGGTTCGGCCTAGGGCTAGGATTTTTAAAATCAGGAAGCCCTGAGTTCCAGGCACACTGGAGCTGTGAAAGGCATCCAAAAGGGAGTGCAAAAGTGCCACAACATGGCTGCTTTCACGGCTTTTTCCTTGGCAAGAAGCCTAACATCAGGCTGATTTACTTTCCCAGGGTTACTGTTAGGCTTAGGCCTAGGGCTAGGATTTTTGAAACTAGGAAGCCCTTAGCTCCAGGCACACTGCAGCTGTTCAAGGCATCCCAAGGGGAGTACAAAAGTGCAACAACATGGCAGCTTTCACAGCTTTTTCCTTGGCACCATCCCTATACCTAGGCTGATTTATCTGCCTAGGGTTAGGGTTAGGGTTCAGCCTAGGGCTTGGATTTCTTTAACCAGGAAGCCCTGAGTTCCAGGCTTACTTCATCTGCCAAAGGCATCCCAAAGGGAGTGCAGAAGTGCCACAACATGGCTGCTTTCACGGCTTTTTCCTTGGCAAGAAGCCTAACATCAGGCTGATTTACTTTCCCAGGGTTACTGTTAGGCTTAGGCCTAGGGCTAGGATTTTTGAAACTAGGAAGCCCTGGGCTCCAGGCACACTGCAGCTGTTCAAGGCATCCCAAGGGGAGTACAAAAGTGCAACAACATGGCAGCTTTCACAGCTTTTTCCTTGGCACCATCCCTATACCTGGGCTGATTTATCTGCCTAGGGTTAGGGTTAGGGTTCAGCCTAGGGCTTGAATTTTTTTTACCAGGAAGCCCTGAGTTCCAGGCTTACTTCATCTGCCAAAGGCATCCCAAAGGGAGTGCAGAAGTGCCACAACATGGCTGCTTTCACGGCTTTTCCCTTAGGAAGAACCCTAATACCCGGCTGATTCACCTTCCTAGGGTTACTGTTAGGCTTAGGCCTAGGACTTTTAAAACCAGGAAGCCCTGGGCTCCAGGCACACTGCAGCTGCAAAAGGCATCCCAAGGGGAGCGCAAAAGTGACGCAACTTGGCTGCCACCACTGATATTTCCATGAGACCATCCCGAACCATAGGTTGATTTTCCTTCCTAGGGTTAAGGTTTGAGTTACGCCTAGGGTAAGGGTCTATTAACCAGAAAGCCCTGAGTTCCAAGAACACAGCAGCTGCGAAGGACTAGCCAAGAAGAGCGCAAAAGTACCACAACATGCCTGCCTCCACAGCATTTTCCTTGGGGACATGCCTAATTCCTGGCTGATTTGCCTTTCTCGTCTTAGGGTTGGGGTTCGGCCTAGGGCTAGGATTTTTAAAAGCAGGAAGCCCTGAGTTCCAGGCACACTGGAGCTGTGAAAGGCATCCAAAAGGGAGTGCAAAAGTGCCACAACATGGCTGCTTTCACGGCTTTTTCCTTGGCAAGAAGCCTAACACCAGGCTGATTTGCCTTCCCAGGGTTACTGTTAGGCTTAGGCCTAGGGCTACGATTTTTAAAACTAGGAAGCCCTGGGCTCCAGGCACACTGCAGCTGTTCAAGGCATCCCAAGGGGAGTACAAAAGTGCAACAACATGGCAGCTTTCACAGCTTTTTCCTTGGCACCATCCCTATACCTAGGCTGATTTATCTGCCTAGGGTTAGGGTTAGGGTTCAGCCTAGGGCTTGAATTTTTTTTAACCAGGAAGCCCTGAGTTCCAGGCTTACTTCATCTGCCAAAGGCATCCCAAAGGGAGTGCAGAAGTGCCACAACATGGCTGCTTTCACGGCTTTTCCCTTAGGAAGAACCCTAATACCCGGCTGATTTACCTTCCTAGGGTTACTGTTAGGCTTAGGCCTAGGACTTTTAAAACCAGGAAGCCCTGGGCTCCAGGCACACTGCAGCTGTGAAAGGCATCCCAAGGGGAGCGCAAAAGTGACGCAACTTGGCTGCCACCACTGATATTTCCATGAGACCATCCCGAACCATAGGATGATTTTCCTTCCTAGGGTTAAGGTTTGAGTTACGCCTAGGGTAAGGGTTCTATTAACCAGAAAGCCCTGAGTTCCAAGAACACAGCAGCTGCGAAGGACTAGCCAAGAAGAGCGCAAAAGTACCACAACATGCCTGCCTCCACAGCTTTTTCCTTGGGGACATGCCTAATTCCTGGCTGATTTGCCTTTCTCGTCTTAGGGTTGGGGTTCGGCCTAGGGCTAGGATTTTTAAAATCAGGAAGCCCTGAGTTCCAGGCACACTGGAGCTGTGAAAGGCATCCAAAAGGGAGTGCAAAAGTGCCACAACATGGCTGCTTTCACGGCTTTTTCCTTGGCAAGAAGCCTAACATCAGGCTGATTTACTTTCCCAGGGTTACTGTTAGGCTTAGGCCTAGGGCTAGGATTTTTGAAACTAGGAAGCCCTTAGCTCCAGGCACACTGCAGCTGTTCAAGGCATCCCAAGGGGAGTACAAAAGTGCAACAACATGGCAGCTTTCACAGCTTTTTCCTTGGCACCATCCCTATACCTAGGCTGATTTATCTGCCTAGGGTTAGGGTTAGGGTTCAGCCTAGGGCTTGGATTTCTTTAACCAGGAAGCCCTGAGTTCCAGGCTTACTTCATCTGCCAAAGGCATCCCAAAGGGAGTGCAGAAGTGCCACAACATGGCTGCTTTCACGGCTTTTTCCTTGGCAAGAAGCCTAACATCAGGCTGATTTACTTTCCCAGGGTTACTGTTAGGCTTAGGCCTAGGGCTAGGATTTTTGAAACTAGGAAGCCCTTAGCTCCAGGCACACTGCAGCTGTTCAAGGCATCCCAAGGGGAGTACAAAAGTGCAACAACATGGCAGCTTTCACAGCTTTTTCCTTGGCACCATCCCTATACCTGGGCTGATTTATCTGCCTAGGGTTAGGGTTAGGGTTCAGCCTAGGGCTTGAATTTTTTTTACCAGGAAGCCCTGAGTTCCAGGCTTACTTCATCTGCCAAAGGCATCCCAAAGGGAGTGCAGAAGTGCCACAACATGGCTGCTTTCACGGCTTTTCCCTTAGGAAGAACCCTAATACCCGGCTGATTTACCTTCCTAGGGTTACTGTTAGGCTTAGGCCTAGGACTTTTAAAACCAGGAAGCCCTGGGCTCCAGGCACACTGCAGCTGCAAAAGGCATCCCAAGGGGAGCGCAAAAGTGACGCAACTTGGCTGCCACCACTGATATTTCCATGAGACCATCCCGAACCATAGGTTGATTTTCCTTCCTAGGGTTAAGGTTTGAGTTACGCCTAGGGTAAGGGTCTATTAACCAGCAAGCCCTGAGTTCCAAGAACACAGCAGCTGCGAAGGACTAGCCAAGAAGAGCGCAAAAGTACCACAACATGCCTGCCTCCACAGCTTTTTCCTTGGGGACATGCCTAATTCCTGGCTGATTTGCCTTTCTCGTCTTAGGGTTGCGGTTCGGCTTAGGGCCAGGATTTTTAAAAGCAGGAAGCCCTGAGTTCCAGGCACACTGCAGCTGTGAAAGGCATCCAAAAGGGAGTGCAAAAGTGCCACAACATGGCTGCTTTCACGGCTTTTTCCTTGGCAAGAAGCCTAACACCAGGCTGATTTACTTTCCCAGGGTTACTGTTAGGCTTAGGCCTAGGGCTAGGATTTTTGAAACTAGGAAGCCCTTAGCGCCAGGCACACTGCAGCTGTTCAAGGCATCCCAAGGGGAGTACAAAAGTGCAACAACATGGCAGCTTTCACAGCTTTTTCCTTGGCAAGAAGCCTAACACCAGGCTGATTTACTTTCCCAGGGTTACTGTTAGGCTTAGGCCTAGGGCTAGGATTTTTGAAACTAGGAAGCCCTTAGCTCCAGGCACACTGCAGCTGTTCAAGGCATCCCAAGGGGAGTACAAAAGTGCAACAACATGGCAGCTTTCACAGCTTTTTCCTTGGCACCATCCCTATACCTAGGCTGATTTATCTGCCTAGGGTTAGGGTTAGGGTTCAGCCTAGGGCTTGGATTTCTTTAACCAGGAAGCCCTGAGTTCCAGGCTTACTTCATCTGCCAAAGGCATCCCAAAGGGAGTGCAGAAGTGCCACAACATGGCTGCTTTCACGGCTTTTTCCTTGGCAAGAAGCCTAACATAAGGCTGATTTACCTTCCCAGGGTTACTGTTAGGCTTAGGCCTAGGGCTAGGATTTTTGAAACTAGGAAGCCCTTAGCTCCAGGCACACTGCAGCTGTTCAAGGCATCCCAAGGGGAGTACAAAAGTGCAACAACATGGCAGCTTTCACAGCTTTTTCCTTGGCACCATCCCTATACCTGGGCTGATTTATCTGCCTAGGGTTAGGGTTAGGGTTCAGCCTAGGGCTTGAATTTTTTTTACCAGGAAGCCCTGAGTTCCAGGCTTACTTCATCTGCCAAAGGCATCCCAAAGGGAGTGCAGAAGTGCCACAACATGGCTGCTTTCACGGCTTTTCCCTTAGGAAGAACCCTAATACCCGGCTGATTTACCTTCCTAGGGTTACTGTTAGGCTTAGGCCTAGGACTTTTAAAACCAGGAAGCCCTGGGCTCCAGGCACACTGCAGCTGCGAAAGGCATCCCAAGGGCAGCGCAAAAGTGACGCAACTTGGCTGCCACCACTGATATTTCCATGAGACCATCCCGAACCATAGGTTGATTTTCCTTCCTAGGGTTAAGGTTTGAGTTACGCCTAGGGTAAGGGTTCTATTAACCAGAAAGCCCTGAGTTCCAAGAACACAGCAGCTGCGAAGGACTAGCCAAGAAGAGCGCAAAAGTACCACAACATGCCTGCCTCCACAGCTTTTTCCTTGGGGACATGCCTAATTCCTGGCTGATTTGCCTTTCTCATCATAGGGTTGGGGTTCGGCCTAGGGCTAGGATTTTTAAAAGCAGGAAGCCCTGAGTTCCAGGCACACTGGAGCTGTGAAAGGCATCCAAAAGGGATTGCAAAAGTGCCACAACATGGCTGCTTTCACGGCTTTTTCCTTGGCAAGACGCCTAACACCAGGCTGACTTACCTTCCCAGGGTTACTATTAGGCTTAAGCCTAGGGCTACGATTTTTAAAACTAGGAAGCCCTTAGCTCCAGGCACACTGCAGCTGTTCAAGGCATCCCAAGGGGAGTACAAAAGTGCAACAACATGGCAGCTTTCACAGCTTTTTCCTTGGCACCATCCCTATACCTAGGCTGATTTATCTGCCTAGGGTTAGGGTTAGGGTTCAGCCTAGGGCTTGAATTTCTTTAACCAGGAAGCCCTGAGTTCCAGGCTTACTTCATCTGCCAAAGGCATCCCAAAGGGAGTGCAGAAGTGCCACAACATGGCTGCTTTCACGGCTTTTCCCTTAGGAAGAACCCTAATACCCGGCTGATTTACCTTCCTAGGGTTACTGTTAGGCTTAGGCCTAGGACTTTTAAAACCAGGAAGCCCTGGGCTCCAGGCACACTGCAGCTGCAAAAGGCATCCCAAGGGGAGCGCAAAAGTGACGCAACTTGGCTGCCACCACTGATATTTCCATGAGACCATCCCGAACCATAGGTTGATTTTCCTTCCTAGGGTTAAGGTTTGAGTTACGCCTAGGGTAAGGGTCTATTAACCAGAAAGCCCTGAGTTCCAAGAACACAGCAGCTGCGAAGGACTAGCCAAGAAGAGCACAAAAGTACCACAACATGCCTGCCTCCACAGCTTTTTCCTTGGGGACATGCCTAATTCCTGGCTGATTTGCCTTTCTCGTCTTAGGGTTGGGGTTCGGCCTAGGGCTAGGATTTTTAAAAGCAGGAAGCCCTGAGTTCCAGGCACACTGGAGCTGTGAAAGGCATCCAAAAGGGAGTGCAAAAGTGCCACAACATGGCTGCTTTCACGGCTTTTTCCTTGGCAAGAAGCCTAACACCAGGCTGACATACTTTCCCAGGGTTACTGTTAGGCTTAGGCCTAGGGCTAGGATTTTTGAAACTAGGAAGCCCTGGGCTCCAGGCACACTGCAGCTGTTCAAGGCATCCCAAGGGGAGTACAAAAGTGCAACAACATGGCAGCTTTCACAGCTTTTTCCTTGGCACCATCCCTATACCTAGGCTGATTTATCTGCCTAGGGTTAGGGTTAGGGTTCAGCCTAGGGCTTGGATTTCTTTAACCAGGAAGCCCTGAGTTCCAGGCTTACTTCATCTGCCAAAGGCATCCCAAAGGGAGTGCAGAAGTGCCACAACATGGCTGCTTTCACGGCTTTTCCCTTAGGAAGAACCCTAATACCCGGCTGATTTACCTTCCTAGGGTTACTGTTAGGCTTAGGCCTAGGACTTTTAAAACCAGGAAGCCCTGGGCTCCAGGCACACTGCAGCTGCGAAAGGCATCCCAAGGGGAGCGCAAAAGTGACGCAACTTGGCTGCCACCACTGATATTTCCATGAGACCATCCCGAACCATAGGCTGATTTTCCTTCCTAGGGTTAAGGTTTGAGTTACGCCTAGGGTAAGGGTTCTATTAACCAGCAAGCCCTGAGTTCCAAGAACACAGCAGCTGCGAAGGACTAGCCAAGAAGAGCGCAAAAGTACCACAACATGCCTGCCTCCACAGCTTTTTCCTTGGGGACATGCCTAATTCCTGGCTGATTTGCCTTTCTCGTCTTAGGGTTGGGGTTCGGCCTAGGGCTAGGATTTTTAAAATCAGGAAGCCCTGAGTTCCAGGCACACTGGAGCTGTGAAAGGCATCCAAAAGGGAGTGCAAAAGTGCCACAACATGGCTGCTTTCACGGCTTTTTCCTTGGCAAGAAGCCTAACATCAGGCTGATTTACTTTCCCAGGGTTACTGTTAGGCTTAGGCCTAGGGCTAGGATTTTTGAAACTAGGAAGCCCTTAGCTCCAGGCACACTGCAGCTGTTCAAGGCATCCCAAGGGGAGTACAAAAGTGCAACAACATGGCCGCTTTCACAGCTTTTTCCTTGGCACCATCCCTATACCTAGGCTGATTTATCTGCCTAGGGTTAGGGTTAGGGTTCAGCCTAGGGCTTGGATTTCTTTAACCAGGAAGCCCTGAGTTCCAGGCTTACTTCATCTGCCAAAGGCATCCCAAAGGGAGTGCAGAAGTGCCACAACATGGCTGCTTTCACGGCTTTTTCCTTGGCAAGAAGCCTAACATCAGGCTGATTTACTTTCCCAGGGTTACTGTTAGGCTTAGGCCTAGGGCTAGGATTTTTGAAACTAGGAAGCCCTTAGCTCCAGGCACACTGCAGCTGTTCAAGGCATCCCAAGGGGAGTACAAAAGTGCAACAACATGGCAGCTTTCACAGCTTTTTCCTTGGCACCATCCCTATACCTAGGCTGATTTAACTGCCTAGGGTTAGGGTTAGGGTTCAGCCTAGGGCTTGAATTTCTTTAACCAGGAAGCCCTGAGTTCCAGGCTTACTTCATCTGCCAAAGGCATCCCAAAGGGAGTGCAGAAGTGCCACAACATGGCTGCTTTCACGGCTTTTCCCTTAGGAAGAACCCTAATACCCGGCTGATTTACCTTCCTAGGGTTACTGTTAGGCTTAGGCCTAGGACTTTTAAAACCAGGAAGCCCTGGGCTCCAGGCACACTGCAGCTGCGAAAGGCATCCCAAGGGCAGCGCAAAAGTGACGCAACTTGGCTGCCACCACTGATATTTCCATGAGACCATCCCGAACCATAGGCTGATTTTCCTTCCTAGGGTTAAGGTTTGAGTTACGCCTAGGGTAAGGGTTCTATTAACCAGAAAGCCCTGAGTTCCAAGAACACAGCAGCTGCGAAGGACTAGCCAAGAAGAGCGCAAAAGTACCACAACATGCCTGCCTCCACAGCTTTTTCCTTGGGGACATGCCTAATTCCTGGCTGATTTGCCTTTCTCGTCTTAGGGTTGGGGTTCGGCCTAGGGCTAGGATTTTTAAAAGCAGGAAGCCCTGAGTTCCAGGCACACTGGAGCTGTGAAAGGCATCCAAAAGGGAGTGCAAAAGTGCCACAACATGGCTGCTTTCACGGCTTTTTCCTTGGCAAGAAGCCTAACATCAGGCTGATTTACTTTCCCAGGCTTACTGTTAGGCTTAGGCCTAGGGCTAGGATTTTTGAAACTAGGAAGCCCTGGGCTCCAGGCACACTGCAGCTGTTCAAGGCATCCCAAGGGGAGTACAAAAGTGCAACAACATGGCAGCTTTCACAGCTTTTTCCTTGGCACCATCCCTATACCTAGGCTGATTTATCTGCCTAGGGTTAGGGTTAGGGTTCAGCCTAGGGCTTGGATTTCTTTAACCAGGAAGCCCTGAGTTCCAGGCTTACTTCATCTGCCAAAGGCATCCCAAAGGGAGTGCAGAAGTGCCACAACATGGCTGCTTTCACGGCTTTTTCCTTTGCAAGAAGCCTAACATCAGGCTGATTTACTTTCCCAGGGTTACTGTTAGGCTTAGGCCTAGGGCTAGGATTTTTGAAACTAGGAAGCCCTTAGCTC
The DNA here is from genome assembly GCF_027887145.1 of Ammospiza caudacuta. Classification (NCBI taxonomy): domain Eukaryota; kingdom Metazoa; phylum Chordata; class Aves; order Passeriformes; family Passerellidae; genus Ammospiza; species Ammospiza caudacuta. Next base: position 57,791 of record NW_026683015.1, read on the forward strand.
CAGGCACACTGCAGCTGTTCAAGGCATCCCAAGGGGAGTACAATAGTGCAACAACATGGCAGCTTTCACAGCTTTTTCCTTGGCACCATCCCTATACCTAGGCTGATTTATCTGCCTAGGGTTAGGGTTAGGGTTCAGCCTAGGGCTTGGATTTCTTTAACCAGGAAGCCCTGAGTTCCAGGCTTACTTCATCTGCCAAAGGCATCCCAAAGGGAGTGCAGAAGTGCCACAACATGGCTGCTTTCACGGCTTTTCCCTTAGGAAGAACCCTAATACCCGGCTGATTTACCTTCCTAGGGTTACTGTTAGGCTTAGGCCTAGGACTTTTAAAACCAGGAAGCCCTGGGCTCCAGGCACACTGCAGCTGCAAAAGGCATCCCAAGGGGAGCGCAAAAGTGACGCAACTTGGCTGCCACCACTGATATTTCCATGAGACCATCCCGAACCATAGGTTGATTTTCCTTCCTAGGGTTAAGGTTTGAGTTACGCCTAGGGTAAGGGTTCTATTAACCAGAAAGCCCTGAGTTCCAAGAACACAGCAGCTGCGAAGGACTAGCCAAGAAGAGCGCAAAAGTACCACAACATGCCTGCCTCCACAGCTTTTTCCTTGGGGACATGCCTAATTCCTGGCTGATTTGCCTTTCTCGTCTTAGGGTTGGGGTTCGGCCTAGGGCTAGGATTTTTAAAAGCAGGAAGCCCTGAGTTCCAGGCACACTGGAGCTGTGAAAGGCATCCAAAAGGGAGTGCAAAAGTGCCACAACATGGCTGTTTCACGGCTTTTTCCTTGGCAAGAAGCCTAAAATCAGGCTGATTTACTTTCCCAGGGTTACTGTTAGGCTTAGGCCTAGGGCTAGGATTTTTGAAACTAGGAAGCCCTTAGCTCCAGGCACACTGCAGCTGTTCAAGGCATCCCAAGGGGAGTACAAAAGTGCAACAACATGGCAGCTTTCACAGCTTTTTCCTTGGCACCATCCCTATACCTAGGCTGATTTATCTGCCTAGGGTTAGGGTTAGGGTTCAGCCTAGGGCTTGGATTTCTTTAACCAGGAAGCCCTGAGTTCCAGGCTTACTTCATCTGCCAAAGGCATCCCAAAGGGAGTGCAGAAGTGCCACAACATGGCTGCTTTCACGGCTTTTTCCTTGGCAAGAAGCCTAACACCAGGCTGACATACTTTCCCAGGGTTACTGTTAGGCTTAGGCCTAGGGCTAGGATTTTTGAAACTAGGAAGCCCTTAGCTCCAGGCACACTGCAGCTGTTCAAGGCATCCCAAGGGGAGTACAAAAGTGCAACAACATGGCAGCTTTCACAGCTTTTCCTTGGCACCATCCCTATACCTAGGCTGATTTATCTGCCTAGGGTTAGGGTTAGGGTTCAGCCTAGGGCTTGGATTTCTTTAACCAGGAAGCCCTGAGTTCCAGGCTTACTTCATCTGCCAAAGGCATCCCAAAGGGAGTGCAGAAGTGCCACAACATGGCTGCTTTCACGGCTTTTCCCTTAGGAAGAACCCTAATACCCGGCTGATTTACCTTCCTAGGGTTACTGTTAGGCTTAGGCCTAGGACTTTTAAAACCAGGAAGCCCTGGGCTCCAGGCACACTGCAGCTGCAAAAGGCATCCCAAGGGGAGCGCAAAAGTGACGCAACTTGGCTGCCACCACTGATATTTCCATGAGACCATCCCGAACCATAGGCTGATTTTCCTTCCTAGGGTTAAGGTTTGAGTTTGCCTAGGGTAAGGGTTCTATTAACCAGAAAGCCCTGAGTTCCAAGAACACAGCAGCTGCGAAGGACTAGCCAAGAAGAGCGCAAAAGTACCACAACATGCCTGCCTCCACAGCATTTTCCTTGGGGACATGCCTAATTCCTGGCTGATTTGCCTTTCTCGTCTTAGGGTTGGGGTTCGGCCTAGGGCTAGGATTTTTAAAAGCAGGAAGCCCTGAGTTCCAGGCACACTGGAGCTGTGAAAGGCATCCAAAAGGGAGTGCAAAAGTGCCACAACATGGCTGCTTTCACGGCTTTTTCCTTGGCAAGAAGCCTAACACCAGGCTGATTTGCCTTCCCAGGGTTACTGTTAGGCTTAGGCCTAGGGCTAGGATTTTTAAAACTAGGAAGCCCTGGGCTCCAGGCACACTGCAGCTGTTCAAGGCATCCCAAGGGGAGTACAAAAGTGCAACAACATGGCAGCTTTCACAGCTTTTTCCTTGGCACCATCCCTATACCTAGGCTGATTTATCTGCCTAGGGTTAGGGTTAGGGTTCAGCCTAGGGCTTGGATTTCTTTAACCAGGAAGCCCTGAGTTCCAGGCTTACTTCATCTGCCAAAGGCATCCCAAAGGGAGTGCAGAAGTGCCACAACATGGCTGCTTTCACGGCTTTTTCCTTGGCAAGAAGCCTAACATCAGGCTGATTTACTTTCCCAGGGTTACTGTTAGGCTTAGGCCTAGGGCTAGGATTTTTGAAACTAGGAAGCCCTTAGCTCCAGGCACACTGCAGCTGTTCAAGGCATCCCAAGGGGAGTACAATAGTGCAACAACATGGCAGCTTTCACAGCTTTTTCCTTGGCACCATCCCTATACCTGGGCTGATTTATATGCCTAGGGTTAGGGTTAGGGTTCAGCCTAGGGCTTGAATTTTTTTAACCAGGAAGCCCTGAGTTCCAGGCTTACTTCATCTGCCAAAGGCATCCCAAAGGGAGTGCAGAAGTGCCACAACATGGCTGCTTTCACGGCTTTTCCCTTAGAAAGAACCCTAATACCCGGCTGATTTACCTTCCTAGGGTTACTGTTAGGCTTAGGCCTAGGACTTTTAAAACCAGGAAGCCCTGGGCTCCAGGCACACTGCAGCTGCGAAAGGCATCTCAAGGGGAGCGCAAAAGTGACGCAACTTGGCTGCCACCACTGATATTTCCATGAGACCATCCCGAACCATAGGTTGATTTTCCTTCCTAGGCTTAAGGTTTGAGTTACGCCTAGGGTAAGGGTCTATTAACCAGAAAGCCCTGAGTTCCAAGAACACAGCAGCTGCGAAGGACTAGCCAAGAAGAGCGCAAAAGTACCACAACATGCCTGCCTCCACAGCTTTTTCCTTGGGGACATGCCTAATTCCTGGCTGATTTGCCTTTCTCGTCTTAGGGTTGGGGTTCGGCCTAGGGCTAGGATTTTTAAAAGCAGGAAGCCCTGAGTTCCAGGCACACTGGAGCTGTGAAAGGCATCCAAAAGGGAGTGCAAAAGTGCCACAACATGGCTGCTTTCACGGCTTTTTCCTTGGCAAGAAGCCTAACACCAGGCTGATTTGCCTTCCCAGGGTTACTGTTAGGCTTAGGCCTAGGGCTACGATTTTTAAAACTAGGAAGCCCTGGGCTCCAGGCACACTGCAGCTGTTCAAGGCATCCCAAGGGGAGTACAAAAGTGCAACAACATGGCAGCTTTCACAGCTTTTTCCTTGGCACCATCCCTATACCTGGGCTGATTTATCTGCCTAGGGTTAGGGTTAGGGTTCAGCCTAGGGCTTGAATTTTTTTTAACCAGGAAGCCCTGAGTTCCAGGCTTACTTCATCTGCCAAAGGCATCCCAAAGGGAGTGCAGAAGTGCCACAACATGGCTGCTTTCACGGCTTTTCCCTTAGGAAGAACCCTAATACCCGGCTGATTTACCTTCCTAGGGTTACTGTTAGGCTTAGGCCTAGGACTTTTAAAACCAGGAAGCCCTGGGCTCCAGGCACACTGCAGCTGTGAAAGGCATCCCAAGGGCAGCGCAAAAGTGACGCAACTTGGCTGCCACCACTGATATTTCCATGAGACCATCCCGAACCATAGGATGATTTTCCTTCCTAGGGTTAAGGTTTGAGTTACGCCTAGGGTAAGGGTTCTATTAACCAGAAAGCCCTGAGTTCCAAGAACACAGCAGCTGCGAAGGACTAGCCAAGAAGAGCGCAAAAGTACCACAACATGCCTGCCTCCACAGCTTTTTCCTTGGGGACATGCCTAATTCCTGGCTGATTTGCCTTTCTCGTCTTAGGGTTGGGGTTCGGCCTAGGGCTAGGATTTTTAAAATCAGGAAGCCCTGAGTTCCAGGCACACTGGAGCTGTGAAAGGCATCCAAAAGGGAGTGCAAAAGTGCCACAACATGGCTGCTTTCACGGCTTTTTCCTTGGCAAGAAGCCTAACATCAGGCTGATTTACTTTCCCAGGGTTACTGTTAGGCTTAGGCCTAGGGCTAGGATTTTTGAAACTAGGAAGCCCTTAGCTCCAGGCACACTGCAGCTGTTCAAGGCATCCCAAGGGGAGTACAAAAGTGCAACAACATGGCAGCTTTCACAGCTTTTTCCTTGGCACCATCCCTATACCTAGGCTGATTTATCTGCCTAGGGTTAGGGTTAGGGTTCAGCCTAGGGCTTGGATTTCTTTAACCAGGAAGCCCTGAGTTCCAGGCTTACTTCATCTGCCAAAGGCATCCCAAAGGGAGTGCAGAAGTGCCACAACATGGCTGCTTTCACGGCTTTTTCCTTGGCAAGAAGCCTAACATCAGGCTGATTTACTTTCCCAGGGTTACTGTTAGGCTTAGGCCTAGGGCTAGGATTTTTGAAACTAGGAAGCCCTTAGCTCCAGGCACACTGCAGCTGTTCAAGGCATCCCAAGGGGAGTACAAAAGTGCAACAACATGGCAGCTTTCACAGCTTTTTCCTTGGCACCATCCCTATACCTGGGCTGATTTATTTGCCTAGGGTTAGGGTTAGGGTTCAGCCTAGGGCTTGAATTTTTTTTACCAGGAAGCCCTGAGTTCCAGGCTTACTTCATCTGCCAAAGGCATCCCAAAGGGAGTGCAGAAGTGCCACAACATGGCTGCTTTCACGGCTTTTCCCTTAGGAAGAACCCTAATACCCGGCTGATTTACCTTCCTAGGGTTACTGTTAGGCTTAGGCCTAGGACTTTTAAAACCAGGAAGCCCTGGGCTCCAGGCACACTGCAGCTGCAAAAGGCATCCAAAGGGGAGCGCAAAAGTGACGCAACTTGGCTGCCACCACTGATATTTCCATGAGACCATCCCGAACCATAGGCTGATTTTCCTTCCTAGGGTTAAGGTTTGAGTTACGCCTAGGGTAAGGGCTCTATTAACCAGAAAGCCCTGAGTTCCAAGAACACAGCAGCTGCGAAGGACTAGCCAAGAAGAGCGCAAAAGTACCACAACATGCCTGCCTCCACAGCTTTTTCCTTGGGGACATGCCTAATTCCTGGCTGATTTGCCTTTCTCGTCATAGGGTTGGGGTTCGGCCTAGGGCTAGGATTTTTAAAAGCAGGAAGCCCTGAGTTCCAGGCACACTGGAGCTGTGAAAGGCATCCAAAAGGGAGTGCAGAAGTGCCACAACATGGCTGCTTTCACGGCTTGTTCCTTGGCAAGACGCCTAACACCAGGCTGACTTACCTTCCCAGGGTTACTATTAGGCTTAGGCCTAGGGCTAGGATTTTTAAAACTAGGAAGCCCTTAGCTCCAGGCACACTGCAGCTGTTCAAGGCATCCCAAGGGGAGTACAAAAGTGCAACAACATGGCAGCTTTCACAGCTTTTTCCTTGGCACCATCCCTATACCTAGGCTGATTTATCTGCCTAGGGTTAGGGTTAGGGTTCAGCCTAGGGCTTGAATTTCTTTAACCAGGAAGCCCTGAGTTCCAGGCTTACTTCATCTGCCAAAGGCATCCCAAAGGGAGTGCAGAAGTGCCACAACATGGCTGCTTTCACGGCTTTTCCCTTAGGAAGAACCCTAATACCCGGCTGATTTACCTTCCTAGGGTTACTGTTAGGCTTAGGCCTAGGACTTTTAAAACCAGGAAGCCCTGGGCTCCAGGCACACTGCAGCTGCAAAAGGCATCCCAAGGGGAGCGCAAAAGTGACGCAACTTGGCTGCCACCACTGATATTTCCATGAGACCATCCCGAACCATAGGTTGATTTTCCTTCCTAGGGTTAAGGTTTGAGTTACGCCTAGGGTAAGGGTCTATTAACCAGCAAGCCCTGAGTTCCAAGAACACAGCAGCTGCGAAGGACTAGCCAAGAAGAGCGCAAAAGTACCACAACATGCCTGCCTCCACAGCTTTTTCCTTGGGGACATGCCTAATTCCTGGCTGATTTGCCTTTCTCGTCTTAGGGTTGCGGTTCGGCTTAGGGCCAGGATTTTTAAAAGCAGGAAGCCCTGAGTTCCAGGCACACTGCAGCTGTGAAAGGCATCCAAAAGGGAGTGCAAAAGTGCCACAACATGGCTGCTTTCACGGCTTTTTCCTTGGCAAGAAGCCTAACACCAGGCTGATTTACTTTCCCAGGGTTACTGTTAGGCTTAGGCCTAGGGCTAGGATTTTTGAAACTAGGAAGCCCTTAGCGCCAGGCACACTGCAGCTGTTCAAGGCATCCCAAGGGGAGTACAAAAGTGCAACAACATGGCAGCTTTCACAGCTTTTTCCTTGGCAAGAAGCCTAACACCAGGCTGATTTACTTTCCCAGGGTTACTGTTAGGCTTAGGCCTAGGGCTAGGATTTTTGAAACTAGGAAGCCCTTAGCTCCAGGCACACTGCAGCTGTTCAAGGCATCCCAAGGGGAGTACAAAAGTGCAACAACATGGCAGCTTTCACAGCTTTTTCCTTGGCACCATCCCTATACCTAGGCTGATTTATCTGCCTAGGGTTAGGGTTAGGGTTCAGCCTAGGGCTTGGATTTCTTTAACCAGGAAGCCCTGAGTTCCAGGCTTACTTCATCTGCCAAAGGCATCCCAAAGGGAGTGCAGAAGTGCCACAACATGGCTGCTTTCACGGCTTTTTCCTTGGCAAGAAGCCTAACATAAGGCTGATTTACCTTCCCAGGGTTACTGTTAGGCTTAGGCCTAGGGCTAGGATTTTTGAAACTAGGAAGCCCTTAGCTCCAGGCACACTGCAGCTGTTCAAGGCATCCCAAGGGGAGTACAAAAGTGCAACAACATGGCAGCTTTCACAGCTTTTTCCTTGGCACCATCCCTATACCTGGGCTGATTTATCTGCCTAGGGTTAGGGTTAGGGTTCAGCCTAGGGCTTGAATTTTTTTTACCAGGAAGCCCTGAGTTCCAGGCTTACTTCATCTGCCAAAGGCATCCCAAAGGGAGTGCAGAAGTGCCACAACATGGCTGCTTTCACGGCTTTTCCCTTAGGAAGAACCCTAATACCCGGCTGATTTACCTTCCTAGGGTTACTGTTAGGCTTAGGCCTAGGACTTTTAAAACCAGGAAGCCCTGGGCTCCAGGCACACTGCAGCTGCGAAAGGCATCCCAAGGGCAGCGCAAAAGTGACGCAACTTGGCTGCCACCACTGATATTTCCATGAGACCATCCCGAACCATAGGTTGATTTTCCTTCCTAGGGTTAAGGTTTGAGTTACGCCTAGGGTAAGGGTTCTATTAACCAGAAAGCCCTGAGTTCCAAGAACACAGCAGCTGCGAAGGACTAGCCAAGAAGAGCGCAAAAGTACCACAACATGCCTGCCTCCACAGCTTTTTCCTTGGGGACATGCCTAATTCCTGGCTGATTTGCCTTTCTCATCATAGGGTTGGGGTTCGGCCTAGGGCTAGGATTTTTAAAAGCAGGAAGCCCTGAGTTCCAGGCACACTGGAGCTGTGAAAGGCATCCAAAAGGGATTGCAAAAGTGCCACAACATGGCTGCTTTCACGGCTTTTTCCTTGGCAAGACGCCTAACACCAGGCTGACTTACCTTCCCAGGGTTACTGTTAGGCTTAAGCCTAGGGCTACGATTTTTAAAACTAGGAAGCCCTTAGCTCCAGGCACACTGCAGCTGTTCAAGGCATCCCAAGGGGAGTACAAAAGTGCAACAACATGGCAGCTTTCACAGCTTTTTCCTTGGCACCATCCCTATACCTAGGCTGATTTATCTGCCTAGGGTTAGGGTTAGGGTTCAGCCTAGGGCTTGAATTTCTTTAACCAGGAAGCCCTGAGTTCCAGGCTTACTTCATCTGCCAAAGGCATCCCAAAGGGAGTGCAGAAGTGCCACAACATGGCTGCTTTCACGGCTTTTCCCTTAGGAAGAACCCTAATACCCGGCTGATTTACCTTCCTAGGGTTACTGTTAGGCTTAGGCCTAGGACTTTTAAAACCAGGAAGCCCTGGGCTCCAGGCACACTGCAGCTGCAAAAGGCATCCCAAGGGGAGCGCAAAAGTGACGCAACTTGGCTGCCACCACTGATATTTCCATGAGACCATCCCGAACCATAGGTTGATTTTCCTTCCTAGGGTTAAGGTTTGAGTTACGCCTAGGGTAAGGGTCTATTAACCAGAAAGCCCTGAGTTCCAAGAACACAGCAGCTGCGAAGGACTAGCCAAGAAGAGCACAAAAGTACCACAACATGCCTGCCTCCACAGCTTTTTCCTTGGGGACATGCCTAATTCCTGGCTGATTTGCCTTTCTCGTCTTAGGGTTGGGGTTCGGCCTAGGGCTAGGATTTTTAAAATCAGGAAGCCCTGAGTTCCAGGCACACTGGAGCTGTGAAAGGCATCCAAAAGGGAGTGCAAAAGTGCCACAACATGGCTGCTTTCACGGCTTTTTCCTTGGCAAGAAGCCTAACACCAGGCTGACATACTTTCCCAGGGTTACTGTTAGGCTTAGGCCTAGGGCTAGGATTTTTGAAACTAGGAAGCCCTGGGCTCCAGGCACACTGCAGCTGTTCAAGGCATCCCAAGGGGAGTACAAAAGTGCAACAACATGGCAGCTTTCACAGCTTTTTCCTTGGCACCATCCCTATACCTAGGCTGATTTATCTGCCTAGGGTTAGGGTTAGGGTTCAGCCTAGGGCTTGGATTTCTTTAACCAGGAAGCCCTGAGTTCCAGGCTTACTTCATCTGCCAAAGGCATCCCAAAGGGAGTGCAGAAGTGCCACAACATGGCTGCTTTCACGGCTTTTCCCTTAGGAAGAACCCTAATACCCGGCTGATTTACCTTCCTAGGGTTACTGTTAGGCTTAGGCCTAGGACTTTTAAAACCAGGAAGCCCTGGGCTCCAGGCACACTGCAGCTGCGAAAGGCATCCCAAGGGGAGCGCAAAAGTGACGCAACTTGGCTGCCACCACTGATATTTCCATGAGACCATCCCGAACCATAGGCTGATTTTCCTTCCTAGGGTTAAGGTTTGAGTTACGCCTAGGGTAAGGGTTCTATTAACCAGCAAGCCCTGAGTTCCAAGAACACAGCAGCTGCGAAGGACTAGCCAAGAAGAGCGCAAAAGTACCACAACATGCCTGCCTCCACAGCTTTTTCCTTGGGGACATGCCTAATTCCTGGCTGATTTGCCTTTCTCGTCTTAGGGTTGGGGTTCGGCCTAGGGCTAGGATTTTTAAAATCAGGAAGCCCTGAGTTCCAGGCACACTGGAGCTGTGAAAGGCATCCAAAAGGGAGTGCAAAAGTGCCACAACATGGCTGCTTTCACGGCTTTTTCCTTGGCAAGAAGCCTAACATCAGGCTGATTTACTTTCCCAGGGTTACTGTTAGGCTTAGGCCTAGGGCTAGGATTTTTGAAACTAGGAAGCCCTTAGCTCCAGGCACACTGCAGCTGTTCAAGGCATCCCAAGGGGAGTACAAAAGTGCAACAACATGGCCGCTTTCACAGCTTTTTCCTTGGCACCATCCCTATACCTAGGCTGATTTATCTGCCTAGGGTTAGGGTTAGGGTTCAGCCTAGGGCTTGGATTTCTTTAACCAGGAAGCCCTGAGTTCCAGGCTTACTTCATCTGCCAAAGGCATCCCAAAGGGAGTGCAGAAGTGCCACAACATGGCTGCTTTCACGGCTTTTTCCTTGGCAAGAAGCCTAACATCAGGCTGATTTACTTTCCCAGGGTTACTGTTAGGCTTAGGCCTAGGGCTAGGATTTTTGAAACTAGGAAGCCCTTAGCTCCAGGCACACTGCAGCTGTTCAAGGCATCCCAAGGGGAGTACAAAAGTGCAACAACATGGCAGCTTTCACAGCTTTTTCCTTGGCACCATCCCTATACCTAGGCTGATTTAACTGCCTAGGGTTAGGGTTAGGGTTCAGCCTAGGGCTTGAATTTCTTTAACCAGGAAGCCCTGAGTTCCAGGCTTACTTCATCTGCCAAAGGCATCCCAAAGGGAGTGCAGAAGTGCCACAACATGGCTGCTTTCACGGCTTTTCCCTTAGGAAGAACCCTAATACCCGGCTGATTTACCTTCCTAGGGTTACTGTTAGGCTTAGGCCTAGGACTTTTAAAACCAGGAAGCCCTGGGCTCCAGGCACACTGCAGCTGCGAAAGGCATCCCAAGGGCAGCGCAAAAGTGACGCAACTTGGCTGCCACCACTGATATTTCCATGAGACCATCCCGAACCATAGGCTGATTTTCCTTCCTAGGGTTAAGGTTTGAGTTACGCCTAGGGTAAGGGTTCTATTAACCAGAAAGCCCTGAGTTCCAAGAACACAGCAGCTGCGAAGGACTAGCCAAGAAGAGCGCAAAAGTACCACAACATGCCTGCCTCCACAGCTTTTTCCTTGGGGACATGCCTAATTCCTGGCTGATTTGCCTTTCTCGTCTTAGGGTTGGGGTTCGGCCTAGGGCTAGGATTTTTAAAAGCAGGAAGCCCTGAGTTCCAGGCACACTGGAGCTGTGAAAGGCATCCAAAAGGGAGTGCAAAAGTGCCACAACATGGCTGCTTTCACGGCTTTTTCCTTGGCAAGAAGCCTAACATCAGGCTGATTTACTTTCCCAGGCTTACTGTTAGGCTTAGGCCTAGGGCTAGGATTTTTGAAACTAGGAAGCCCTGGGCTCCAGGCACACTGCAGCTGTTCAAGGCATCCCAAGGGGAGTACAAAAGTGCAACAACATGGCAGCTTTCACAGCTTTTTCCTTGGCACCATCCCTATACCTAGGCTGATTTATCTGCCTAGGGTTAGGGTTAGGGTTCAGCCTAGGGCTTGGATTTCTTTAACCAGGAAGCCCTGAGTTCCAGGCTTACTTCATCTGCCAAAGGCATCCCAAAGGGAGTGCAGAAGTGCCACAACATGGCTGCTTTCACGGCTTTTTCCTTGGCAAGAAGCCTAACATCAGGCTGATTTACTTTCCCAGGGTTACTGTTAGGCTTAGGCCTAGGGCTAGGATTTTTGAAACTAGGAAGCCCTTAGCTCCAGGCACACTGCAGCTGTTCAAGGCATCCCAAGGGGAGTACAATAGTGCAACAACATGGCAGCTTTCACAGCTTTTTCCTTGGCACCATCCCTATACCTAGGCTGATTTATCTGCCTAGGGTTAGGGTTAGGGTTCAGCCTAGGGCTTGGATTTCTTTAACCAGGAAGCCCTGAGTTCCAGGCTTACTTCATCTGCCAAAGGCATCCCAAAGGGAGTGCAGAAGTGCCACAACATGGCTGCTTTCACGGCTTTTCCCTTAGAAAGAACCCTAATACCCGGCTGATTTACCTTCCTAGGGTTACTGTTAGGCTTAGGCCTTGGACTTTTAAAACCAGGAAGCCCTGGGCTCCAGGCACACTGCAGCTGCGAAAGGCATCCCAAGGGGAGCGCAAAAGTGACGCAACTTGGCTGCCACCACTGATATTTCCATGAGACCATCCCGAACCATAGGTTGATTTTCCTTCCTAGGCTTAAGGTTTGAGTTACGCCTAGGGTAAGGGTCTATTAACCAGAAAGCCCTGAGTTCCAAGAACACAGCAGCTGCGAAGGACTAGCCAAGAAGAGCGCAAAAGTAGCACAACATGCCTGCCTCCACAGCTTTTTCCTTGGGGACATGCCTAATTCCTGGCTGATTTGCCTTTCTCGTCTTAGGGTTGGGGTTCGGCCTAGGGCTAGGATTTTTAAAATCAGGAAGCCCTGAGTTCCAGGCACACTGCAGCTGTGAAAGGCATCCAAAAGGGAGTGCAAAAGTGCCACAACATGGCTGCTTTCACGGCTTTTTCCTTGGCAAGAAGCCTAACACCAGGCTGACATACTTTCCCAGGGTTACTGTTAGGCTTAGGCCTAGGGCTAGGATTTTTGAAACTAGGAAGCCCTGGGCTCCAGGCACACTGCAGCTGTTCAAGGCATCCCAAGGGGAGTACAAAAGTGCAACAACATGGCAGCTTTCACAGCTTTTTCCTTGGCACCATCCCTATACCTAGGCTGATTTATCTGCCTAGGGTTAGGGTTAGGGTTCAGCCTAGGGCTTGGATTTCTTTAACCAGGAAGCCCTGAGTTCCAGGCTTACTTCATCTGCCAAAGGCATCCCAAAGGGAGTGCAGAAGTGCCACAACATGGCTGCTTTCACGGCTTTTCCCTTAGGAAGAACCCTAATACCCGGCTGATTTACCTTCCTAGGGTTACTGTTAGGCTTAGGCCTAGGACTTTTAAAACCAGGAAGCCCTGGGCTCCAGGCACACTGCAGCTGCAAAAGGCATCCCAAGGGGAGCGCAAAAGTGACGCAACTTGGCTGCCACCACTGATATTTCCATGAGACCATCCCGAACCATAGGTTGATTTTCCTTCCTAGGGTTAAGGTTTGAGTTACGCCTAGGGTAAGGGTTCTATTAACCAGAAAGCCCTGAGTTCCAAGAACATAGCAGCTGCGAAGGACTAGCCAAGAAGAGCGCAAAAGTACCACAACATGCCTGCCTCCACAGCTTTTTCCTTGGGGACATGCCTAATTCCTGGCTGATTTGCCTTTCTCGTCTTAGGGTTGGGGTTCGGCCTAGGGCTAGGATTTTTAAAAGCAGGAAGCCCTGAGTTCCAGGCACACTGGAGCTGTGAAAGGCATCCAAAAGGGAGTGCAAAAGTGCCACAACATGGCTGTTTCACGGCTTTTTCCTTGGCAAGAAGCCTAAAATCAGGCTGATTTACTTTCCCAGGGTTACTGTTAGGCTTAGGCCTAGGGCTAGGATTTTTGAAACTAGGAAGCCCTTAGCTCCAGGCACACTGCAGCTGTTCAAGGCATCCCAAGGGGAGTACAAAAGTGCAACAACATGGCAGCTTTCACAGCTTTTTCCTTGGCACCATCCCTATACCTAGGCTGATTTATCTGCCTAGGGTTAGGGTTAGGGTTCAGCCTAGGGCTAGGATTTCTTTAACCAGGAAGCCCTGAGTTCCAGGCTTACTTCATCTGCCAAAGGCATCCCAAAGGGAGTGCAGAAGTGCCACAACATGGCTGCTTTCACGGCTTTTTCCTTGGCAAGAAGCCTAACACCAGGCTGACATACTTTCCCAGGGTTACTGTTAGGCTTAGGCCTAGGGCTAGGATTTTTGAAACTAGGAAGCCCTTAGCTCCAGGCACACTGCAGCTGTTCAAGGCATCCCAAGGGGAGTACAAAAGTGCAACAACATGGCAGCTTTCACAGCTTTTCCTTGGCACCATCCCTATACCTAGGCTGATTTATCTGCCTAGGGTTAGGGTTAGGGTTCAGCCTAGGGCTTGGATTTCTTTAACCAGGAAGCCCTGAGTTCCAGGCTTACTTCATCTGCCAAAGGCATCCCAAAGGGAGTGCAGAAGTGCCACAACATGGCTGCTTTCACGGCTTTTCCCTTAGGAAGAACCCTAATACCCGGCTGATTTACCTTCCTAGGGTTACTGTTAGGCTTAGGCCTAGGACTTTTAAAACCAGGAAGCCCTGGGCTCCAGGCACACTGCAGCTGCAAAAGGCATCCCAAGGGGAGCGCAAAAGTGACGCAACTTGGCTGCCACCACTGATATTTCCATGAGACCATCCCGAACCATAGGCTGATTTTCCTTCCTAGGGTTAAGGTTTGAGTTTGCCTAGGGTAAGGGTTCTATTAACCAGAAAGCCCTGAGTTCCAAGAACACAGCAGCTGCGAAGGACTAGCCAAGAAGAGCGCAAAAGTACCACAACATGCCTGCCTCCACAGCATTTTCCTTGGGGACATGCCTAATTCCTGGCTGATTTGCCTTTCTCGTCTTAGGGTTGGGGTTCGGCCTAGGGCTAGGATTTTTAAAAGCAGGAAGCCCTGAGTTCCAGGCACACTGGAGCTGTGAAAGGCATCCAAAAGGGAGTGCAAAAGTGCCACAACATGGCTGCTTTCACGGCTTTTTCCTTGGCAAGAAGCCTAACACCAGGCTGATTTGCCTTCCCAGGGTTACTGTTAGGCTTAGGCCTAGGGCTAGGATTTTTAAAACTAGGAAGCCCTGGGCTCCAGGCACACTGCAGCTGTTCAAGGCATCCCAAGGGGAGTACAAAAGTGCAACAACATGGCAGCTTTCACAGCTTTTTCCTTGGCACCATCCCTATACCTAGGCTGATTTATCTGCCTAGGGTTAGGGTTAGGGTTCAGCCTAGGGCTTGGATTTCTTTAACCAGGAAGCCCTGAGTTCCAGGCTTACTTCATCTGCCAAAGGCATCCCAAAGGGAGTGCAGAAGTGCCACAACATGGCTGCTTTCACGGCTTTTTCCTTGGCAAGAAGCCTAACATCAGGCTGATTTACTTTCCCAGGGTTACTGTTAGGCTTAGGCCTAGGGCTAGGATTTTTGAAACTAGGAAGCCCTTAGCTCCAGGCACACTGCAGCTGTTCAAGGCATCCCAAGGGGAGTACAATAGTGCAACAACATGGCAGCTTTCACAGCTTTTTCCTTGGCACCATCCCTATACCTGGGCTGATTTATATGCCTAGGGTTAGGGTTAGGGTTCAGCCTAGGGCTTGAATTTTTTTAACCAGGAAGCCCTGAGTTCCAGGCTTACTTCATCTGCCAAAGGCATCCCAAAGGGAGTGCAGAAGTGCCACAACATGGCTGCTTTCACGGCTTTTCCCTTAGAAAGAACCCTAATACCCGGCTGATTTACCTTCCTAGGGTTACTGTTAGGCTTAGGCCTAGGACTTTTAAAACCAGGAAGCCCTGGGCTCCAGGCACACTGCAGCTGCGAAAGGCATCTCAAGGGGAGCGCAAAAGTGACGCAACTTGGCTGCCACCACTGATATTTCCATGAGACCATCCCGAACCATAGGTTGATTTTCCTTCCTAGGCTTAAGGTTTGAGTTACGCCTAGGGTAAGGGTCTATTAACCAGAAAGCCCTGAGTTCCAAGAACACAGCAGCTGCGAAGGACTAGCCAAGAAGAGCGCAAAAGTACCACAACATGCCTGCCTCCACAGCTTTTTCCTTGGGGACATGCCTAATTCCTGGCTGATTTGCCTTTCTCGTCTTAGGGTTGGGGTTCGGCCTAGGGCTAGGATTTTTAAAATCAGGAAGCCCTGAGTTCCAGGCACACTGCAGCTGTGAAAGGCATCCAAAAGGGAGTGCAAAAGTGCCACAACATGGCTGCTTTCACGGCTTTTTCCTTGGCAAGATGCCTAACACCAGGCTGACATACTTTCCCAGGGTTACTGTTAGGCTTAGGCCTAGGGCTAGGATTTTTGAAACTAGGAAGCCCTGGGCTCCAGGCACACTGCAGCTGTTCAAGGCATCCCAAGGGGAGTACAAAAGTGCAACAACATGGCAGCTTTCACAGCTTTTTCCTTGGCACCATCCCTATACCTAGGCTGATTTATCTGCCTAGGGTTAGGGTTAGGGTTCAGCCTAGGGCTTGGATTTTTTTAACCAGGAAGCCCTGAGTTCCAGGCTTACTTCATCTGCCAAAGGCATCCCAAAGGGAGTGCAGAAGTGCCACAACATGGCTGCTTTCACGGCTTTTCCCTTAGAAAGAACCCTAATACCCGGCTGATTTACCTTCCTAGGGTTACTGTTAGGCTTAGGCCTAGGACTTTTAAAACCAGGAAGCCCTGGGCTCCAGGCACACTGCAGCTGCGAAAGGCATCTCAAGGGGAGCGCAAAAGTGACGCAACTTGGCTGCCACCACTGATATTTCCATGAGACCATCCCGAACCATAGGTTGATTTTCCTTCCTAGGCTTAAGGTTTGAGTTACGCCTAGGGTAAGGGTCTATTAACCAGAAAGCCCTGAGTTCCAAGAACACAGCAGCTGCGAAGGACTAGCCAAGAAGAGCGCAAAAGTACCACAACATGCCTGCCTCCACAGCTTTTTCCTTGGGGACATGCCTAATTCCTGGCTGATTTGCCTTTCTCGTCTTAGGGTTGGGGTTCGGCCTAGGGCTAGGATTTTTAAAATCAGGAAGCCCTGAGTTCCAGGCACACTGCAGCTGTGAAAGGCATCCAAAAGGGAGTGCAAAAGTGCCACAACATGGCTGCTTTCACGGCTTTTTCCTTGGCAAGATGCCTAACACCAGGCTGACATACTTTCCCAGGGTTACTGTTAGGCTTAGGCCTAGGGCTAGGATTTTTGAAACTAGGAAGCCCTGGGCTCCAGGCACACTGCAGCTGTTCAAGGCATCCCAAGGGGAGTACAAAAGTGCAACAACATGGCAGCTTTCACAGCTTTTTCCTTGGCACCATCCCTATACCTAGGCTGATTTATCTGCCTAGGGTTAGGGTTAGGGTTCAGCCTAGGGCTTGGATTTCTTTAACCAGGAAGCCCTGAGTTCCAGGCTTACTTCATCTGCCAAAGGCATCCCAAAGGGAGTGCAGAAGTGCCACAACATGGCTGCTTTCACGGCTTTTTCCTTGGCAAGAAGCCTAACACCAGGCTGACATACTTTCCCAGGGTTACTGTTAGGCTTAGGCCTAGGGCTAGGATTTTTGAAACTAGGAAGCCCTGGGCTCCAGGCACACTGCAGCTGCAAAAGGCATCCCAAGGGGAGTACAAAAGTGCAACAACATGGCAGCTTTCACAGCTTTTCCTTGGCACCATCCCTATACCTAGGCTGATTTATCTGCCTAGGGTTAGGGTTAGGGTTCAGCCTAGGGCTTGGATTTCTTTAACCAGGAAGCCCTGAGTTCCAGGCTTACTTCATCTGCCAAAGGCATCCCAAAGGGAGTGCAGAAGTGCCACAACATGGCTGCTTTCACGGCTTTTCCCTTAGGAAGAACCCTAATACCCGGCTGATTTACCTTCCTAGGGTTACTGTTAGGCTTAGGCCTAGGACTTTTAAAACCAGGAAGCCCTGGGCTCCAGGCACACTGCAGCTGCGAAAGGCATCCCAAGGGGAGCGCAAAAGTGACGCAACTTGGCTGCCACCACTGATATTTCCATGAGACCATCCCGAACCATAGGCTGATTTTCCTTCCTAGGGTTAAGGTTTGAGTTACGCCTAGGGTAAGGGTCTATTAACCAGAAAGCCCTGAGTTCCAAGAACACAGCAGCTGCGAAGGACTAGCCAAGAAGAGCGCAAAAGTACCACAACATGCCTGCCTCCACAGCTTTTTCCTTGGGGACATGCCTAATTCCTGGCTGATTTGCCTTTCTCGTCATAGGGTTGGGGTTCGGCCTAGGGCTAGGATTTTTAAAAGCAGGAAGCCCTGAGTTCCAGGCACACTGGAGCTGTGAAAGGCATCCAAAAGGGAGTGCAAAAGTGCCACAACATGGCTGCTTTCACGGCTTTTTCCTTGGCAAGAAGCCTAACACCAGGCTGACATACTTTCCCAGGGTTACTGTTAGGCTTAGGCCTAGGGCTAGGATTTTTGAAACTAGGAAGCCCTTAGCTCCAGGCACACTGCAGCTGTTCAAGGCATCCCAAGGGGAGTACAAAAGTGCAACAACATGGCAGCTTTCACAGCTTTTCCTTGGCACCATCCCTATACCTAGGCTGATTTATCTGCCTAGGGTTAGGGTTAGGGTTCAGCCTAGGGCTTGGATTTCTTTAACCAGGAAGCCCTGAGTTCCAGGCTTACTTCATCTGCCAAAGGCATCCCAAAGGGAGTGCAGAAGTGCCACAACATGGCTGCTTTCACGGCTTTTCCCTTAGGAAGAACCCTAATACCCGGCTGATTTACCTTCCTAGGGTTACTGTTAGGCTTAGGCCTAGGACTTTTAAAACCAGGAAGCCCTGGGCTCCAGGCACACTGCAGCTGCAAAAGGCATCCCAAGGGGAGCGCAAAAGTGACGCAACTTGGCTGCCACCACTGATATTTCCATGAGACCATCCCGAACCATAGGCTGATTTTCCTTCCTAGGGTTAAGGTTTGAGTTTGCCTAGGGTAAGGGTTCTATTAACCAGAAAGCCCTGAGTTCCAAGAACACAGCAGCTGCGAAGGACTAGCCAAGAAGAGCGCAAAAGTACCACAACATGCCTGCCTCCACAGCATTTTCCTTGGGGACATGCCTAATTCCTGGCTGATTTGCCTTTCTCGTCTTAGGGTTGGGGTTCGGCCTAGGGCTAGGATTTTTAAAAGCAGGAAGCCCTGAGTTCCAGGCACACTGGAGCTGTGAAAGGCATCCAAAAGGGAGTGCAAAAGTGCCACAACATGGCTGCTTTCACGGCTTTTTCCTTGGCAAGAAGCCTAACACCAGGCTGATTTGCCTTCCCAGGGTTACTGTTAGGCTTAGGCCTAGGGCTAGGATTTTTAAAACTAGGAAGCCCTGGGCTCCAGGCACACTGCAGCTGTTCAAGGCATCCCAAGGGGAGTACAAAAGTGCAACAACATGGCAGCTTTCACAGCTTTTTCCTTGGCACCATCCCTATACCTAGGCTGATTTATCTGCCTAGGGTTAGGGTTAGGGTTCAGCCTAGGGCTTGGATTTCTTTAACCAGGAAGCCCTGAGTTCCAGGCTTACTTCATCTGCCAAAGGCATCCCAAAGGGAGTGCAGAAGTGCCACAACATGGCTGCTTTCACGGCTTTTTCCTTGGCAAGAAGCCTAACATCAGGCTGATTTACTTTCCCAGGGTTACTGTTAGGCTTAGGCCTAGGGCTAGGATTTTTGAAACTAGGAAGCCCTTAGCTCCAGGCACACTGCAGCTGTTCAAGGCATCCCAAGGGGAGTACAATAGTGCAACAACATGGCAGCTTTCACAGCTTTTTCCTTGGCACCATCCCTATACCTGGGCTGATTTATATGCCTAGGGTTAGGGTTAGGGTTCAGCCTAGGGCTTGAATTTTTTTAACCAGGAAGCCCTGAGTTCCAGGCTTACTTCATCTGCCAAAGGCATCCCAAAGGGAGTGCAGAAGTGCCACAACATGGCTGCTTTCACGGCTTTTCCCTTAGAAAGAACCCTAATACCCGGCTGATTTACCTTCCTAGGGTTACTGTTAGGCTTAGGCCTAGGACTTTTAAAACCAGGAAGCCCTGGGCTCCAGGCACACTGCAGCTGCGAAAGGCATCTCAAGGGGAGCGCAAAAGTGACGCAACTTGGCTGCCACCACTGATATTTCCATGAGACCATCCCGAACCATAGGTTGATTTTCCTTCCTAGGCTTAAGGTTTGAGTTACGCCTAGGGTAAGGGTCTATTAACCAGAAAGCCCTGAGTTCCAAGAACACAGCAGCTGCGAAGGACTAGCCAAGAAGAGCGCAAAAGTACCACAACATGCCTGCCTCCACAGCTTTTTCCTTGGGGACATGCCTAATTCCTGGCTGATTTGCCTTTCTCGTCTTAGGGTTGGGGTTCGGCCTAGGGCTAGGATTTTTAAAATCAGGAAGCCCTGAGTTCCAGGCACACTGCAGCTGTGAAAGGCATCCAAAAGGGAGTGCAAAAGTGCCACAACATGGCTGCTTTCACGGCTTTTTCCTTGGCAAGATGCCTAACACCAGGCTGACATACTTTCCCAGGGTTACTGTTAGGCTTAGGCCTAGGGCTAGGATTTTTGAAACTAGGAAGCCCTGGGCTCCAGGCACACTGCAGCTGTTCAAGGCATCCCAAGGGGAGTACAAAAGTGCAACAACATGGCAGCTTTCACAGCTTTTTCCTTGGCACCATCCCTATACCTAGGCTGATTTATCTGCCTAGGGTTAGGGTTAGGGTTCAGCCTAGGGCTTGGATTTCTTTAACCAGGAAGCCCTGAGTTCCAGGCTTACTTCATCTGCCAAAGGCATCCCAAAGGGAGTGCAGAAGTGCCACAACATGGCTGCTTTCACGGCTTTTCCCTTAGGAAGAACCCTAATACCCGGCTGATTTACCTTCCTAGGGTTACTGTTAGGCTTAGGCCTAGGACTTTTAAAACCAGGAAGCCCTGGGCTCCAGGCACACTGCAGCTGCAAAAGGCATCCCAAGGGGAGCGCAAAAGTGACGCAACTTGGCTGCCACCACTGATATTTCCATGAGACCATCCCGAACCATAGGTTGATTTTCCTTCCTAGGGTTAAGGTTTGAGTTACGCCTAGGGTAAGGGTTCTATTAACCAGAAAGCCCTGAGTTCCAAGAACACAGCAGCTGCGAAGGACTAGCCAAGAAGAGCGCAAAAGTACCACAACATGCCTGCCTCCACAGCTTTTTCCTTGGGGACATGCCTAATTCCTGGCTGATTTGCCTTTCTCGTCTTAGGGTTGGGGTTTGGCCTAGGGCTAGGATTTTTAAAAGCAGGAAGCCCTGAGTTCCAGGCACACTGGAGCTGTGAAAGGCATCCAAAAGGGAGTGCAAAAGTGCCACAACATGGCTGCTTTCACGGCTTTTTCCTTGGCAAGAAGCCTAACATCAGGCTGATTTACTTTCCCAGGGTTACTGTTAGGCTTAGGCCTAGGGCTAGGATTTTTGAAACTAGGAAGCCCTTAGCTCCAGGCACACTGCAGCTGTTCAAGGCATCCCAAGGGGAGTACAAAAGTGCAACAACATGGCAGCTTTCACAGCTTTTTCCTTGGCACCATCCCTATACCTAGGCTGATTTATCTGCCTAGGGTTAGGGTTAGGGTTCAGCCTAGGGCTTGGATTTCTTTAACCAGGAAGCCCTGAGTTCCAGGCTTACTTCATCTGCCAAAGGCATCCCAAAGGGAGTGCAGAAGTGCCACAACATGGCTGCTTTCACGGCTTTTTCCTTGGCAAGAAGCCTAACACCAGGCTGACATACTTTCCCAGGGTTACTGTTAGGCTTAGGCCTAGGGCTAGGATTTTTGAAACTAGGAAGCCCTGGGCTCCAGGCACACTGCAGCTGCAAAAGGCATCCCAAGGGGAGTACAAAAGTGCAACAACATGGCAGCTTTCACAGCTTTTCCTTGGCACCATCCCTATACCTAGGCTGATTTATCTGCCTAGGGTTAGGGTTAGGGTTCAGCCTAGGGCTTGGATTTCTTTAACCAGGAAGCCCTGAGTTCCAGGCTTACTTCATCTGCCAAAGGCATCCCAAAGGGAGTGCAGAAGTGCCACAACATGGCTGCTTTCACGGCTTTTCCCTTAGGAAGAACCCTAATACCCGGCTGATTTACCTTCCTAGGGTTACTGTTAGGCTTAGGCCTAGGACTTTTAAAACCAGGAAGCCCTGGGCTCCAGGCACACTGCAGCTGCGAAAGGCATCCCAAGGGGAGCGCAAAAGTGACGCAACTTGGCTGCCACCACTGATATTTCCATGAGACCATCCCGAACCATAGGCTGATTTTCCTTCCTAGGGTTAAGGTTTGAGTTACGCCTAGGGTAAGGGTCTATTAACCAGAAAGCCCTGAGTTCCAAGAACACAGCAGCTGCGAAGGACTAGCCAAGAAGAGCGCAAAAGTACCACAACATGCCTGCCTCCACAGCTTTTTCCTTGGGGACATGCCTAATTCCTGGCTGATTTGCCTTTCTCGTCATAGGGTTGGGGTTCGGCCTAGGGCTAGGATTTTTAAAAGCAGGAAGCCCTGAGTTCCAGGCACACTGGAGCTGTGAAAGGCATCCAAAAGGGAGTGCAAAAGTGCCACAACATGGCTGCTTTCACGGCTTTTTCCTTGGCAAGAAGCCTAACACCAGGCTGACATACTTTCCCAGGGTTACTGTTAGGCTTAGGCCTAGGGCTAGGATTTTTGAAACTAGGAAGCCCTGGGCTCCAGGCACACTGCAGCTGTTCAAGGCATCCCAAGGGGAGTACAAAAGTGCAACAACATGGCAGCTTTCACAGCTTTTTCCTTGGCACCATCCCTATACCTAGGTTGATTTATCTGCCTAGGGTTAGGGTTAGGGTTCAGCCTAGGGCTTGGATTTCTTTAACCAGGAAGCCCTGAGTTCCAGGCTTACTTCATCTGCCAAAGGCATCCCAAAGGGAGTGCAGAAGTGCCACAACATGGCTGCTTTCACGGCTTTTCCCTTAGGAAGAACCCTAATACCCGGCTGATTTACCTTCCTAGGGTTACTGTTAGGCTTAGGCCTAGGACTTTTAAAACCAGGAAGCCCTGGGCTCCAGGCACACTGCAGCTGCAAAAGGCATCCCAAGGGGAGTGCAAAAGTGCAGCAACATGGCAGCTTTCACAGCTTTTCCTTGGCACCATCCCTATACCTAGGCTGATTTATCTGCCTAGGGTTAGGGTTAGGGTTCAGCCTAGGGCTTGGATTTCTTTAACCAGGAAGCCCTGAGTTCCAGGCTTACTTCATCTGCCAAAGGCATCCCAAAGGGAGTGCAGAAGTGCCACAACATGGCTGCTTTCACGGCTTTTCCCTTAGGAAGAACCCTAATACCCGGCTGATTTACCTTCCTAGGGTTACTGTTAGGCTTAGGCCTAGGACTTTTAAAACCAGGAAGCCCTGGGCTCCAGGCACACTGCAGCTGCAAAAGGCATCCCAAGGAGAGCGCAAAAGTGACGCAACTTGGCTGCCACCACTGATATTTCCATGAGACCATCCCGAACCATAGGCTGATTTTCCTTCCTAGGGTTAAGGTTTGAGTTACGCCTAGGGTAAGGGTCTATTAACCAGAAAGCCCTGAGTTCCAAGAACACAGCAGCTGCGAAGGACTAGCCAAGAAGAGCACAAAAGTAGCACAACATGCCTGCCTCCACAGCTTTTTCCTTGGGGACATGCCTAATTCCTGGCTGATTTGCCTTTCTCGTCTTAGGGTTGGGGTTCGGCCTAGGGCTAGGATTTTTAAAAGCAGGAAGCCCTGAGTTCCAGGCACACTGGAGCTGTGAAAGGCATCCAAAAGGGAGTGCAAAAGTGCCACAACATGGCTGTTTCATGGCTTTTTTCTTTGGCAAGAAGCCTAACATCAGGCTGATTTACTTTCCCAGGGTTACTGTTAGGCTTAGGCCTAGGGCTAGGATTTTTGAAACTAGGAAGCCCTTAGCTCCAGGCACACTGCAGCTGTTCAAGGCATCCCAAGGGGAGTACAAAAGTGCAACAACATGGCAGCTTTCACAGCTTTTTCCTTGGCACCATCCCTATACCTAGGCTGATTTATCTGCCTAGGGTTAGGGTTAGGGTTCAGCCTAGGGCTTGAATTTTTTTTACCAGGAAGCCCTGAGTTCCAGGCTTACTTCATCTGCCAAAGGCATCCCAAAGGGAGTGCAGAAGTGCCACAACATGGCTGCTTTCACGGCTTTTCCCTTAGGAAGAACCCTAATACCCGGCTGATTTACCTTCCTAGGGTTACTGTTAGGCTTAGGCCTAGGACTTTTAAAACCAGGAAGCCCTGGGCTCCAGGCACACTGCAGCTGCAAAAGGCATCCCAAGGGGAGCGCAAAAGTGACGCAACTTGGCTGCCACCACTGATATTTCCATGAGACCATCCCGAACCATAGGCTGATTTTCCTTCCTAGGGTTAAGGTTTGAGTTACGCCTAGGGTAAGGGTTCTATTAACCAGAAAGCCCTGAGTTCCAAGAACACAGCAGCTGCGAAGGACTAGCCAAGAAGAGCGCAAAAGTACCACAACATGCCTGCCTCCACAGCTTTTTCCTTGGGGACATGCCTAATTCCTGGCTGATTTGCCTTTCTCGTCATAGGGTTGGGGTTCGGCCTAGGGCTAGGATTTTTAAAAGCAGGAAGCCCTGAGTTCCAGGCACACTGGAGCTGTGAAAGGCATCCAAAAGGGAGTGCAAAAGTGCCACAACATGGCTGCTTTCACGGCTTTTTCCTTGGCAAGAAGCCTAACACCAGGCTGACATACTTTCCCAGGGTTACTGTTAGGCTTAGGCCTAGGGCTAGGATTTTTGAAACTAGGAAGCCCTGGGCTCCAGGCACACTGCAGCTGTTCAAGGCATCCCAAGGGGAGTACAAAAGTGCAACAACATGGCAGCTTTCACAGCTTTTTCCTTGGCACCATCCCTATACCTAGGTTGATTTATCTGCCTAGGGTTAGGGTTAGGGTTCAGCCTAGGGCTTGGATTTCTTTAACCAGGAAGCCCTGAGTTCCAGGCTTACTTCATCTGCCAAAGGCATCCCAAAGGGAGTGCAGAAGTGCCACAACATGGCTGCTTTCACGGCTTTTTCCTTGGCAAGAAGCCTAACACCAGGCTGATTTACTTTCCCAGGGTTACTGTTAGGCTTAGGCCTAGGGCTAGGATTTTTGAAACTAGGAAGCCCTTAGCTCCAGGCACACTGCAGCTGTTCAAGGCATCCCAAGGGGAGTGCAAAAGTGCAACAACATGGCAGCTTTCACAGCTTTTCCTTGGCACCATCCCTATACCTAGGCTGATTTATCTGCCTAGGGTTAGGGTTAGGGTTCAGCCTAGGGCTTGGATTTCTTTAACCAGGAAGCCCTGAGTTCCAGGCTTACTTCATCTGCCAAAGGCATCCCAAAGGGAGTGCAGAAGTGCCACAACATGGCTGCTTTCACGGCTTTTCCCTTAGGAAGAACCCTAATACCCGGCTGATTTACCTTCCTAGGGTTACTGTTAGGCTTAGGCCTAGGACTTTTAAAACCAGGAAGCCCTGGGCTCCAGGCACACTGCAGCTGCAAAAGGCATCCCAAGGGGAGCGCAAAAGTGACGCAACTTGGCTGCCACCACTGATATTTCCATGAGACCATCCCGAACCATAGGCTGATTTTCCTTCCTAGGGTTAAGGTTTGAGTTACGCCTAGGGTAAGGGTCTATTAACCAGAAAGCCCTGAGTTCCAAGAACACAGCAGCTGCGAAGGACTAGCCAAGAAGAGCGCAAAAGTACCACAACATGCCTGCCTCCACAGCTTTTTCCTTGGGGACATGCCTAATTCCTGGCTGATTTGCCTTTCTCGTCTTAGGGTTGCGGTTCGGCCTAGGGCTAGGATTTTTAAAATCAGGAAGCCCTGAGTTCCAGGCACACTGGAGCTGTGAAAGGCATCCAAAAGGGAGTGCAAAAGTGCCACAACATGGCTGTTTCATGGCTTTTTCCTTGGCAAGAAGCCTAACATCAGGCTGATTTACTTTCCCAGGGTTACTGTTAGGCTTAGGCCTAGGGCTAGGATTTTTGAAACTAGGAAGCCCTTAGCTCCAGGCACACTGCAGCTGTTCAAGGCATCCCAAGGGGAGTACAAAAGTGCAACAACATGGCAGCTTTCACAGCTTTTTCCTTGGCACCATCCCTATACCTAGGCTGATTTATCTGCCTAGGGTTAGGGATAGGGTTCAGCCTAGGGCTTGGATTTCTTTAACCAGGAAGCCCTGAGTTCCAGGCTTACTTCATCTGCCAAAGGCATCCCAAAGGGAGTGCAGAAGTGCCACAACATGGCTGCTTTCACGGCTTTTCCCTTAGGAAGAACCCTAATACCCGGCTGATTTACCTTCCTAGGGTTACTGTTAGGCTTAGGCCTAGGACTTTTAAAACCAGGAAGCCCTGGGCTCCAGGCACACTGCAGCTGCGAAAGGCATCCCAAGGGGAGCGCAAAAGTGACGCAACTTGGCTGCCACCACTGATATTTCCATGAGACCATCCCGAACCATAGGCTGATTTTCCTTCCTAGGGTTAAGGTTTGAGTTACGCCTAGGGTAAGGGTTCTATTAACCAGAAAGCCCTGAGTTCCAAGAACACAGCAGCTGCGAAGGACTAGCCAAGAAGAGCGCAAAAGTACCACAACATGCCTGCCTCCACAGCTTTTTCCTTGGGGACATGCCTAATTCCTGGCTGATTTGCCTTTCTCGTCTTAGGGTTGGGGTTCGGCCTAGGGCTAGGATTTTTAAAATCAGGAAGCCCTGAGTTCCAGGCACACTGGAGCTGTGAAAGGCATCCAAAAGGGAGTGCAAAAGTGCCACAACATGGCTGTTTCACGGCTTTTTCCTTGGCAAGAAGCCTAACATCAGGCTGATTTACTTTCCCAGGGTTACTGTTAGGCTTAGGCCTAGGGCTAGGATTTTTGAAACTAGGAAGCCCTTAGCTCCAGGCACACTGCAGCTGTTCAAGGCATCCCAAGGGGAGTACAAAAGTGCAACAACATGGCAGCTTTCACAGCTTTTTCCTTGGCACCATCCCTATACCTAGGCTGATTTATCTGCCTAGGGTTAGGGTTAGGGTTCAGCCTAGGGCTTGAATTTTTTTTACCAGGAAGCCCTGAGTTCCAGGCTTACTTCATCTGCCAAAGGCATCCCAAAGGGAGTGCAGAAGTGCCACAACATGGCTGCTTTCACGGCTTTTCCCTTAGGAAGAACCCTAATACCCGGCTGATTTACCTTCCTAGGGTTACTGTTAGGCTTAGGCCTAGGACTTTTAAAACCAGGAAGCCCTGGGCTCCAGGCACACTGCAGCTGCAAAAGGCATCCCAAGGGGAGCGCAAAAGTGACGCAACTTGGCTGCCACCACTGATATTTCCATGAGACCATCCCGAACCATAGGCTGATTTTCCTTCCTAGGGTTAAGGTTTGAGTTACGCCTAGGGTAAGGGTCTATTAACCAGAAAGCCCTGAGTTCCAAGAACACAGCAGCTGCGAAGGACTAGCCAAGAAGAGCGCAAAAGTACCACAACATGCCTGCCTCCACAGCTTTTTCCTTGGGGACATGCCTAATTCCTGGCTGATTTGCCTTTCTCGTCTTAGGGTTGGGGTTCGGCCTAGGGCTAGGATTTTTAAAATCAGGAAGCCCTGAGTTCCAGGCACACTGGAGCTGTGAAAGGCATCCAAAAGGGAGTGCAAAAGTGCCACAACATGGCTGCTTTCACGGCTTTTTCCTTGGCAAGAAACCTAACATCAGGCTGATTTACTTTCCCAGGGTTACTGTTAGGCTTAGGCCTAGGGCTAGGATTTTTGAAACTAGGAAGCCCTGGGCTCCAGGCACACTGCAGCTGTTCAAGGCATCCCAAGGGGAGTACAAAAGTGCAACAACATGGCAGCTTTCACAGCTTTTTCCTTGGCACTATCCCTATACCTAGGCTGATTTATCTGCCTAGGGTTAGGGTTAGGGTTCAGCCTAGGGCTTGGATTTCTTTAACCAGGAAGCCCTGAGTTCCAGGCTTACTTCATCTGCCAAAGGCATCCCAAAGGGAGTGCAGAAGTGCCACAACATGGCTGCTTTCACGGCTTTTTCCTTGGCAAGAAACCTAACATCAGGCTGATTTACTTTCCCAGGGTTACTGTTAGGCTTAGGCCTAGGGCTAGGATTTTTGAAACTAGGAAGCCCTTAGCTCCAGGCACACTGCAGCTGTTCAAGGCATCCCAAGGGGAGTACAATAGTGCAACAACATGGCAGCTTTCACAGCTTTTTCCTTGGCACCATCCCTATACCTGGGCTGATTTATCTGCCTAGGGTTAGGGTTAGGGTTCAGCCTAGGGCTTGAATTTTTTTTACCAGGAAGCCCTGAGTTCCAGGCTTACTTCATCTGCCAAAGGCATCCCAAAGGGAGTGCAGAAGTGCCACAACATGGCTGCTTTCACGGCTTTTCCCTTAGGAAGAACCCTAATACCCGGCTGATTTACCTTCCTAGGGTTACTGTTAGGCTTAGGCCTAGGACTTTTAAAACCAGGAAGCCCTGGGCTCCAGGCACACTGCAGCTGCGAAAGGCATCCAAAGGGGAGCGCAAAAGTGACGCAACTTGGCTGCCACCACTGATATTTCCATGAGACCATCCCGAACCATAGGCTGATTTTCCTTCCTAGGGTTAAGGTTTGAGTTACGCCTAGGGTAAGGGTTCTATTAACCAGAAAGCCCTGAGTTCCAAGAACACAGCAGCTGCGAAGGACTAGCCAAGAAGAGCGCAAAAGTACCACAACATGCCTGCCTCCACAGCTTTTTCCTTGGGGACATGCCTAATTCCTGGCTGATTTGCCTTTCTCGTCTTAGGGTTGGGGTTCGGCCTAGGGCTAGGATTTTTAAAAGCAGGAAGCCCTGAGTTCCAGGCACACTGGAGCTGTGAAAGGCATCCAAAAGGGAGTGCAAAAGTGCCACAACATGGCTGCTTTCACGGCTTTTTCCTTGGCAAGACGCCTAACACCAGGCTGACTTACCTTCCCAGGGTTACTATTAGGCTTAGGCCTAGGGCTAGGATTTTTAAAACTAGGAAGCCCTTAGCTCCAGGCACACTGCAGCTGTTCAAGGCATCCCAAGGGGAGTACAAAAGTGCAACAACATGGCAGCTTTCACAGCTTTTTCCTTGGCACCATCCCTATACCTAGGCTGATTTATCTGCCTAGGGTTAGGGTTAGGGTTCAGCCTAGGGCTTGAATTTCTTTAACCAGGAAGCCCTGAGTTCCAGGCTTACTTCATCTGCCAAAGGCATCCCAAAGGGAGTGCAGAAGTGCCACAACATGGCTGCTTTCACGGCTTTTCCCTTAGGAAGAACCCTAATACCCGGCTGATTTACCTTCCTAGGGTTACTGTTAGGCTTAGGCCTAGGACTTTTAAAACCAGGAAGCCCTGGGCTCCAGGCACACTGCAGCTGCAAAAGGCATCCCAAGGGGAGCGCAAAAGTGACGCAACTTGGCTGCCACCACTGATATTTCCATGAGACCATCCCGAACCATAGGTTGATTTTCCTTCCTAGGGTTAAGGTTTGAGTTACGCCTAGGGTAAGGGTCTATTAACCAGAAAGCCCTGAGTTCCAAGAACACAGCAGCTGCGAAGGACTAGCCAAGAAGAGCGCAAAAGTACCACAACATGCCTGCCTCCACAGCTTTTTCCTTGGGGACATGCCTAATTCCTGGCTGATTTGCCTTTCTCGTCTTAGGGTTGGGGTTCGGCGTAGGGCCAGGATTTTTAAAAGCAGGAAGCCCTGAGTTCCAGGCACACTGGAGCTGTGAAAGGCATCCAAAAGGGAGTGCAAAAGTGCCACAACATGGCTGCTATCACGGCTTTTTCCTTGGCAAGAAGCCTAACACCAGGCTGATTTACTTTCCCAGGGTTACTGTTAGGCTTAGGCCTAGGGCTAGGATTTTTGAAACTAGGAAGCCCTTAGCTCCAGGCACACTGCAGCTGTTCAAGGCATCCCAAGGGGAGTACAAAAGTGCAACAACATGGCAGCTTTCACAGCTTTTTCCTTGGCACCATCCCTATACCTAGGCTGATTTATCTGCCTAGGGTTAGGGTTAGGGTTCAGCCTAGGGCTTGGATTTCTTTAACCAGGAAGCCCTGAGTTCCAGGCTTACTTCATCTGCCAAAGGCATCCCAAAGGGAGTGCAGAAGTGCCACAACATGGCTGCTTTCACGGCTTTTTCCTTGGCAAGAAGCCTAACATCAGGCTGATTTACTTTCCCAGGGTTACTGTTAGGCTTAGGCCTAGGGCTAGGATTTTTGAAACTAGGAAGCCCTTAGCTCCAGGCACACTGCAGCTGTTCAAGGCATCCCAAGGGGACTACAAAAGTGCAACAACATGGCTGCTTTCACGGCTTTTCCCTTAGGAAGAACCCTAATACCCGGCTGATTTACCTTCCTAGGGTTACTGTTAGGCTTAGGCCTAGGACTTTTAAAACCAGGAAGCCCTGGGCTCCAGGCACACTGCAGCTGCGAAAGGCATCCCAAGGGGAGCGCAAAAGTGACGCAACTTGGCTGCCACCACTGATATTTCCATGAGACCATCCCGAACCATAGGTTGATTTTCCTTCCTAGGGTTAAGGTTTGAGTTACGCCTAGGGTAAGGGTTCTATTAACCAGAAAGCCCTGAGTTCCAAGAACACAGCAGCTGCGAAGGACTAGCCAAGAAGAGCGCAAAAGTACCACAACATGCCTGCCTCCACAGCTTTTTCCTTGGGGACATGCCTAATTCCTGGCTGATTTGCCTTTCTCGTCTTAGGGTTGGGGTTCGGCCTAGGGCTAGGATTTTTAAAAGCAGGAAGCCCTGAGTTCCAGGCACACTGGAGCTGTGAAAGGCATCCAAAAGGGAGTGCAAAAGTGCCACAACATGGCTGCTTTCACGGCTTTTTCCTTGGCAAGAAGCCTAACACCAGGCTGATTTGCCTTCCCAGTGTTACTGTTAGGCTTAGGCCTAGGGCTAGGATTTTTAACACTAGGAAGCCCTGGGCTCCAGGCACACTGCAGCTGTTCAAGGCATCCCAAGGGGAGTACAAAAGTGCAACAACATGGCAGATTTCACAGCTTTTTCCTTGGCACCATCCCTATACCTAGGCTGATTTATCTGCCTAGGGTTAGGGTTAGGGTTCAGCCTAGGGCTTGAATTTTTTTTAACCAGGAAGCCCTGAGTTCCAGGCTTACTTCATCTGCCAAAGGCATCCCAAAGGGAGTGCAGAAGTGCCACAACATGGCTGCTTTCACGGCTTTTCCCTTAGGAAGAACCCTAATACCCGGCTGATTTACCTTCCTAGGGTTACTGTTAGGCTTAGGCCTAGGACTTTTAAAACCAGGAAGCCCTGGGCTCCAGGCACACTGCAGCTGTGAAAGGCATCCCAAGGGCAGCGCAAAAGTGACGCAACTTGGCTGCCACCACTGATATTTCCATGAGACCATCCCGAACCATAGGCTGATTTTCCTTCCTAGGGTTAAGGTTTGAGTTACGCCTAGGGTAAGGGTTCTATTAACCAGAAAGCCCTGAGTTCCAAGAACACAGCAGCTGCGAAGGACTAGCCAAGAAGAGCGCAAAAGTACCACAACATGCCTGCCTCCACAGCTTTTTCCTTGGGGACATGCCTAATTCCTGGCTGATTTGCCTTTCTCGTCTTAGGGTTGGGGTTCGGCCTAGGGCTAGGATTTTTAAAATCAGGAAGCCCTGAGTTCCAGGCACACTGGAGCTGTGAAAGGCATCCAAAAGGGAGTGCAAAAGTGCCACAACATGGCTGCTTTCACGGCTTTTTCCTTGGCAAGAAGCCTAATATCAGGCTGACATACTTTCCCAGGGTTACTGTTAGGCTTAGGCCTAGGGCTAGGATTTTTGAAACTAGGAAGCCCTTAGCTCCAGGCACACTGCAGCTGTTCAAGGCATCCCAAGGGGAGTACAAAAGTGCAACAACATGGCAGCTTTCACAGCTTTTTCCTTGGCACCATCCCTATACCTAGGCTGATTTATCTGCCTAGGGTTAGGGTTAGGGTTCAGCCTAGGGCTTGGATTTCTTTAACCAGGAAGCCCTGAGTTCCAGGCTTACTTCAGCTGCCAAAGGCATCCCAAAGGGAGTGCAGAAGTGCCACAACATGGCTGCTTTCACGGCTTGTTCCTTGGCAAGACGCCTAACACCAGGCTGACTTACCTTCCCAGGGTTACTATTAGGCTTAGGCCTAGGGCTAGGATTTTTAAAACTAGGAAGCCCTTAGCTCCAGGCACACTGCAGCTGTTCAAGGCATCCCAAGGGGAGTACAAAAGTGCAACAACATGGCAGCTTTCACAGCTTTTTCCTTGGCACCATCCCTATACCTAGGCTGATTTATCTGCCTAGGGTTAGGGTTAGGGTTCAGCCTAGGGCTTGAATTTCTTTAACCAGGAAGCCCTGAGTTCCAGGCTTACTTCATCTGCCAAAGGCATCCCAAAGGGAGTGCAGAAGTGCCACAACATGGCTGCTTTCACGGCTTTTCCCTTAGGAAGAACCCTAATACCCGGCTGATTTACCTTCCTAGGGTTACTGTTAGGCTTAGGCCTAGGACTTTTAAAACCAGGAAGCCCTGGGCTCCAGGCACACTGCAGCTGCAAAAGGCATCCCAAGGGGAGCGCAAAAGTGACGCAACTTGGCTGCCACCACTGATATTTCCATGAGACCATCCCGAA
This sequence comes from Ammospiza caudacuta, assembly GCF_027887145.1. Lineage (NCBI taxonomy): Eukaryota > Metazoa > Chordata > Aves > Passeriformes > Passerellidae > Ammospiza > Ammospiza caudacuta. The sequence continues at coordinate 89,537 of NW_026683015.1, forward strand.
CCATAGGTTGATTTTCCTTCCTAGGGTTAAGGTTTGAGTTACGCCTAGGGTAAGGGTTCTATTAACCAGAAAGCCCTGAGTTCCAAGAACACAGCAGCTGCGAAGGACTAGCCAAGAAGAGCGCAAAAGTACCACAACATGCCTGCCTCCACAGCTTTTTCCTTGGGGACATGCCTAATTCCTGGCTGATTTGCCTTTCTCGTCTTAGGGTTGGGGTTCGGCCTAGGGCTAGGATTTTTAAAAGCAGGAAGCCCTGAGTTCCAGGCACACTGGAGCTGTGAAAGGCATCCAAAAGGGAGTGCAAAAGTGCCACAACATGGCTGCTTTCACGGCTTTTTCCTTGGCAAGAAACCTAACATCAGGCTGATTTACTTTCCCAGGGTTACTGTTAGGCTTAGGCCTAGGGCTAGGATTTTTGAAACTAGGAAGCCCTGGGCTCCAGGCACACTGCAGCTGTTCAAGGCATCCCAAGGGGAGTACAAAAGTGCAACAACATGGCAGCTTTCACAGCTTTTTCCTTGGCACCATCCCTATACCTGGGCTGATTTATCTGCCTAGGGTTAGGGTTAGGGTTCAGCCTAGGGCATGGATTTCTTTAACCAGGAAGCCCTGAGTTCCAGGCTTACTTCATCTGCCAAAGGCATCCCAAAGGGAGTGCAGAAGTGCCACAACATGGCTGCTTTCACGGCTTTTCCCTTAGGAAGAACCCTAATACCCGGCTGATTTACCTTCCTAGGGTTACTGTTAGGCTTAGGCCTAGGACTTTTAAAACCAGGAAGCCCTGGGCTCCAGGCACACTGCAGCTGCAAAAGGCATCCCAAGGAGAGCGCAAAAGTGACGCAACTTGGCTGCCACCACTGATATTTCCATGAGACCATCCCGAACCATAGGCTGATTTTCCTTCCTAGGGTTAAGGTTTGAGTTACGCCTAGGGTAAGGGTTCTATTAACCAGAAAGCCCTGAGTTCCAAGAACACAGCAGCTGCGAAGGACTAGCCAAGAAGAGCGCAAAAGTACCACAACATGCCTGCCTCCACAGCTTTTTCCTTGTGGACATGCCTAATTCCTGGCTGATTTGCCTTTCTCGTCTTAGGGTTGGGGTTCGGCCTAGGGCTAGGATTTTTAAAAGCAGGAAGCCCTGAGTTCCAGGCACACTGGAGCTGTGAAAGGCATCCAAAAGGGAGTGCAAAAGTGCCACAACATGGCTGCTTTCACGGCTTTTTCCTTGGCAAGAAGCCTAACATCAGGCTGATTTACTTTCCCAGGGTTACTGTTAGGCTTAGGCCTAGGGCTAGGATTTTTGAAACTAGGAAGCCCTTAGCTCCAGGCACACTGCAGCTGTTCAAGGCATCCCAAGGGGAGTACAAAAGTGCAACAACATGGCAGCTTTCACAGCTTTTTCCTTGGCACCATCCCTATACCTAGGCTGATTTATCTGCCTAGGGTTAGGGTTAGGGTTCAGCCTAGGGCTTGGATTTCTTTAACCAGGAAGCCCTGAGTTCCAGGCTTACTTCATCTGCCAAAGGCATCCCAAAGGGAGTGCAGAAGTGCCACAACATGGCTGCTTTCACGGCTTTTCCCTTAGGAAGAACCCTAATACCCGGCTGATTTACCTTCCTAGGGTTACTGTTAGGCTTAGGCCTAGGACTTTTAAAACCAGGAAGCCCTGGGCTCCAGGCACACTGCAGCTGCGAAAGGCATCCAAAGGGGAGCGCAAAAGTGACGCAACTTGGCTGCCACCACTGATATTTCCATGAGACCATTCCTAACCATAGGCTGATTTTCCTTCCTAGGGTTAAGGTTTGAGTTACGCCTAGGGTAAGGGTTCTATTAACCAGAAAGCCCTGAGTTCCAAGAACACAGCAGCTGCGAAGGACTAGCCAAGAAGAGCGCAAAAGTACCACAACATGCCTGCCTCCACAGCTTTTTCCTTGGGGACATGCCTAATTCCTGGCTGATTTGCCTTTCTCGTCATAGGGTTGGGGTTCGGCCTAGGGCTAGGATTTTTAAAAGCAGGAAGCCCTGAGTTCCAGGCACACTGGAGCTGTGAAAGGCATCCAAAAGGGATTGCAAAAGTGCCACAACATGGCTGCTTTCACGGCTTGTTCCTTGGCAAGACGCCTAACACCAGGCTGACTTACCTTCCCAGGGTTACTATTAGGCTTAGGCCTAGGGCTAGGATTTTTAAAACTAGGAAGCCCTTAGCTCCAGGCACACTGCAGCTGTTCAAGGCATCCCAAGGGGAGTACAAAAGTGCAACAACATGGCAGCTTTCACAGCTTTTTCCTTGGCACCATCCCTATACCTAGGCTGATTTATCTGCCTAGGGTTAGGGTTAGGGTTCAGCCTAGGGCTTGAATTTCTTTAACCAGGAAGCCCTGAGTTCCAGGCTTACTTCATCTGCCAAAGGCATCCCAAAGGGAGTGCAGAAGTGCCACAACATGGCTGCTTTCACGGCTTTTCCCTTAGGAAGAACCCTAATACCCGGCTGATTTACCTTCCTAGGGTTACTGTTAGGCTTAGGCCTAGGACTTTTAAAACCAGGAAGCCCTGGGCTCCAGGCACACTGCAGCTGCAAAAGGCATCCCAAGGGGAGCGCAAAAGTGACGCAACTTGGCTGCCACCACTGATATTTCCATGAGACCATCCCGAACCATAGGTTGATTTTCCTTCCTAGGGTTAAGGTTTGAGTTACGCCTAGGGTAAGGGTCTATTAACCAGAAAGCCCTGAGTTCCAAGAACACAGCAGCTGCGAAGGACTACCCAAGAAGAGCGCAAAAGTACCACAACATGCCTGCCTCCACAGCTTTTTCCTTGGGGACATGCCTAATTCCTGGCTGATTTGCCTTTCTCGTCTTAGGGTTGCGGTTCGGCCTAGGGCCAGGATTTTTAAAAGCAGGAAGCCCTGAGTTCCAGGCACACTGCAGCTGTGAAAGGCATCCAAAAGGGAGTGCAAAAGTGCCACAACATGGCTGCTTTCACGGCTTTTTCCTTGGCAAGAATCTTAACACCAGGCTGATTTACTTTCCCAGGGTTACTGTTAGGCTTAGGCCTAGGGCTAGGATTTTTGAAACTAGGAGGCCCTTAGCTCCAGGCACACTGCAGCTGTTCAAGGCATCCCAAGGGGAGTACAAAAGTGCAACAACATGGCTGCTTTCACAGCTTTTTCCTTGGCAAGAAGCCTAACACCAGGCTGATTTACTTTCCCAGGGTTACTGTTAGGCTTAGGCCTAGGGCTAGGATTTTTGAAACTAGGAAGCCCTTAGCTCCAGGCACACTGCAGCTGTTCAAGGCATCCCAAGGGGAGTACAAAAGTGCAACAACATGGCAGCTTTCACAGCTTTTTCCTTGGCACCATCCCTATACCTAGGCTGATTTATCTGCCTAGGGTTAGGGTTAGGGTTAGGCCTAGGGCTTGGATTTCTTTAACCAGGAAGCCCTGAGTTCCAGGCTTACTTCATCTGCCAAAGGCATCCCAAAGGGAGTGCAGAAGTGCCACAACATGGCTGCTTTCACGGCTTTTTCCTTGGCAAGAAGCCTAACATCAGGCTGATTTACCTTCCCAGGGTTACTGTTAGGCTTAGGCCTAGGGCTAGGATTTTTGAAACTAGGAAGCCCTTAGCTCCAGGCACACTGCAGCTGTTCAAGGCATCCCAAGGGGACTACAAAAGTGCAACAACATGGCTGCTTTCACGGCTTTTCCCTTAGGAAGAACCCTAATACCCGGCTGATTTACCTTCCTAGGGTTACTGTTAGGCTTAGGCCTAGGACTTTTAAAACCAGGAAGCCCTGGGCTCCAGGCACACTGCAGCTGTGAAAGGCATCCCAAGGGCAGCGCAAAAGTGACGCAACTTGGCTGCCACCACTGATATTTCCATGAGACCATCCCGAACCATAGGTTGATTTTCCTTCCTAGGGTTAAGGTTTGAGTTACGCCTAGGGTAAGGGTTCTATTAACCAGAAAGCCCTGAGTTCCAAGAACACAGCAGCTGCGAAGGACTAGCCAAGAAGAGCGCAAAAGTACCACAACATGCCTGCCTCCACAGCTTTTTCCTTGGGGACATGCCTAATTCCTGGCTGATTTGCCTTTCTCGTCTTAGGGTTGGGGTTCGGCCTAGGGCTAGGATTTTTAAAAGCAGGAAGCCCTGAGTTCCAGGCACACTGGAGCTGTGAAAGGCATCCAAAAGGGAGTGCAAAAGTGCCACAACATGGCTGCTTTCACGGCTTTTTCCTTGGCAAGAAGCCTAACACCAGGCTGATTTGCCTTCCCAGGGTTACTGTTAGGCTTAGGCCTAGGGCTAGGATTTTTAAAACTAGGAAGCCCTGGGCTCCAGGCACACTGCAGCTGTTCAAGGCATCCCAAGGGGAGTACAAAAGTGCAACAACATGGCAGCTTTCACAGCTTTTTCCTTGGCACCATCCCTATACCTAGGCTGATTTATCTGCCTAGGGTTAGGGTTAGGGTTCAGCCTAGGGCTTGAATTTTTTTTAACCAGGAAGCCCTGAGTTCCAGGCTTACTTCATCTGCCAAAGGCATCCCAAAGGGAGTGCAGAAGTGCCACAACATGGCTGCTTTCACGGCTTTTCCCTTAGGAAGAACCCTAATACCCGGCTGATTTACCTTCCTAGGGTTACTGTTAGGCTTAGGCCTAGGACTTTTAAAACCAGGAAGCCCTGGGCTCCAGGCACACTGCAGCTGTGAAAGGCAGGCATCCCAAGGGGAGCGCAAAAGTGACGCAACTTGGCTGCCACCACTGATATTTCCATGAGACCATCCCGAACCATAGGATGATTTTCCTTCCTAGGGTTAAGGTTTGAGTTACGCCTAGGGTAAGGGTTCTATTAACCAGAAAGCCCTGAGTTCCAAGAACACAGCAGCTGCGAAGGACTAGCCAAGAAGAGCGCAAAAGTACCACAACATGCCTGCCTCCACAGCTTTTTCCTTGGGGACATGCCTAATTCCTGGCTGATTTGCCTTTCTCGTCTTAGGGTTGGGGTTCGGCCTAGGGCTAGGATTTTTAAAATCAGGAAGCCCTGAGTTCCAGGCACACTGGAGCTGTGAAAGGCATCCAAAAGGGAGTGCAAAAGTGCCACAACATGGCTGCTTTCACTGCTTTTTCCTTGGCAAGAAGCCTAACATCAGGCTGATTTACTTTCCCAGGGTTACTGTTAGGCTTAGGCCTAGGGCTAGGATTTTTGAAACTAGGAAGCCCTTAGCTCCAGGCACACTGCAGCTGTTCAAGGCATCCCAAGGGGAGTACAAAAGTGCAACAACATGGCAGCTTTCACAGCTTTTTCCTTGGCACCATCCCTATACCTAGGCTGATTTATCTGCCTAGGGTTAGGGTTAGGGTTCAGCCTAGGGCTTGGATTTCTTTAACCAGGAAGCCCTGAGTTCCAGGCTTACTTCATCTGCCAAAGGCATCCCAAAGGGAGTGCAGAAGTGCCACAACATGGCTGCTTTCACGGCTTTTTCCTTGGCAAGAAGCCTAACATCAGGCTGATTTACTTTCCCAGGGTTACTGTTAGGCTTAGGCCTAGGGCTAGGATTTTTGAAACTAGGAAGCCCTTAGCTCCAGGCACACTGCAGCTGTTCAAGGCATCCCAAGGGGAGTACAAAAGTGCAACAACATGGCAGCTTTCACAGCTTTTTCCTTGGCACCATCCCTATACCTGGGCTGATTTATCTGCCTAGGGTTAGGGTTAGGGTTCAGCCTAGGGCTTGAATTTTTTTTACCAGGAAGCCCTGAGTTCCAGGCTTACTTCATCTGCCAAAGGCATCCCAAAGGGAGTGCAGAAGTGCCACAACATGGCTGCTTTCACGGCTTTTCCCTTAGGAAGAACCCTAATACCCGGCTGATTTACCTTCCTAGGGTTACTGTTAGGCTTAGGCCTAGGACTTTTAAAACCAGGAAGCCCTGGGCTCCAGGCACACTGCAGCTGCGAAAGGCATCCCAAGGGGAGCGCAAAAGTGACGCAACTTGGCTGCCACCACTGATATTTCCATGAGACCATCCCGAACCATAGGTTGATTTTCCTTCCTAGGGTTAAGGTTTGAGTTACGCCTAGGGTAAGGGTTCTATTAACCAGAAAGCCCTGAGTTCCAAGAACACAGCAGCTGCGAAGGACTAGCCAAGAAGAGCGCAAAAGTACCACAACATGCCTGCCTCCACAGCTTTTTCCTTGGGGACATGCCTAATTCCTGGCTGATTTGCCTTTCTCGTCTTAGGGTTGGGGTTCGGCCTAGGGCTAGGATTTTTAAAAGCAGGAAGCCCTGAGTTCCAGGCACACTGGAGCTGTGAAAGGCATCCAAAAGGGATTGCAAAAGTGCCACAACATGGCTGCTTTCACGGCTTTTTCCTTGGCAAGACGCCTAACACCAGGCTGACTTACCTTCCCAGGGTTACTATTAGGCTTAAGCCTAGGGCTACGATTTTTAAAACTAGGAAGCCCTTAGCTCCAGGCACACTGCAGCTGTTCAAGGCATCCCAAGGGGAGTACAAAAGTGCAACAACATGGCAGCTTTCACAGCTTTTTCCTTGGCACCATCCCTATACCTAGGCTGATTTATCTGCCTAGGGTTAGGGTTAGGGTTCAGCCTAGGGCTTGAATTTCTTTAACCAGGAAGCCCTGAGTTCCAGGCTTACTTCATCTGCCAAAGGCATCCCAAAGGGAGTGCAGAAGTGCCACAACATGGCTGCTTTCACGGCTTTTTCCTTGGCAAGAAGCCTAACATCAGGCTGATTTACTTTCCCAGGGTTACTGTTAGGCTTAGGCCTAGGGCTAGGATTTTTGAAACTAGGAAGCCCTTAGCTCCAGGCACACTGCAGCTGTTCAAGGCATCCCAAGGGGAGTACAATAGTGCAACAACATGGCAGCTTTCACAGCTTTTTCCTTGGCACCATCCCTATACCTAGGCTGATTTATCTGCCTAGGGTTAGGGTTAGGGTTCAGCCTAGGGCTTGAATTTCTTTAACCAGGAAGCCCTGAGTTCCAGGCTTACTTCATCTGCCAAAGGCATCCCAAAGGGAGTGCAGAAGTGCCACAACATGGCTGCTTTCACGGCTTTTCCCTTAGGAAGAACCCTAATACCCGGCTGATTTACCTTCCTAGGGTTACTGTTAGGCTTAGGCCTAGGACTTTTAAAACCAGGAAGCCCTGGGCTCCAGGCACACTGCAGCTGCGAAAGGCATCCAAAGGGGAGCGCAAAAGTGACGCAACTTGGCTGCCACCACTGATATTTCCATGAGACCATTCCTAACCATAGGCTGATTTTCCTTCCTAGGGTTAAGGTTTGAGTTACGCCTAGGGTAAGGGTTCTATTAACCAGAAAGCCCTGAGTTCCAAGAACACAGCAGCTGCGAAGGACTAGCCAAGAAGAGCGCAAAAGTACCACAACATGCCTGCCTCCACAGCTTTTTCCTTGGGGACATGCCTAATTCCTGGCTGATTTGCCTTTCTCGTCATAGGGTTGGGGTTCGGCCTAGGGCTAGGATTTTTAAAAGCAGGAAGCCCTGAGTTCCAGGCACACTGGAGCTGTGAAAGGCATCCAAAAGGGATTGCAAAAGTGCCACAACATGGCTGCTTTCACGGCTTGTTCCTTGGCAAGACGCCTAACACCAGGCTGACTTACCTTCCCAGGGTTACTATTAGGCTTAGGCCTAGGGCTAGGATTTTTAAAACTAGGAAGCCCTTAGCTCCAGGCACACTGCAGCTGTTCAAGGCATCCCAAGGGGAGTACAAAAGTGCAACAACATGGCAGCTTTCACAGCTTTTTCCTTGGCACCATCCCTATACCTAGGCTGATTTATCTGCCTAGGGTTAGGGTTAGGGTTCAGCCTAGGGCTTGAATTTCTTTAACCAGGAAGCCCTGAGTTCCAGGCTTACTTCATCTGCCAAAGGCATCCCAAAGGGAGTGCAGAAGTGCCACAACATGGCTGCTTTCACGGCTTTTCCCTTAGGAAGAACCCTAATACCCGGCTGATTTACCTTCCTAGGGTTACTGTTAGGCTTAGGCCTAGGACTTTTAAAACCAGGAAGCCCTGGGCTCCAGGCACACTGCAGCTGCAAAAGGCATCCCAAGGGGAGCGCAAAAGTGACGCAACTTGGCTGCCACCACTGATATTTCCATGAGACCATCCCGAACCATAGGTTGATTTTCCTTCCTAGGCTTAAGGTTTGAGTTACGCCTAGGGTAAGTGTCTATTAACCAGAAAGCCCTGAGTTCCAAGAACACAGCAGCTGCGAAGGACTAGCCAAGAAGAGCGCAAAAGTACCACAACATGCCTGCCTCCACAGCTTTTTCCTTGGGGACATGCCTAATTCCTGGCTGATTTGCCTTTCTCGTCTTAGGGTTGCGGTTCGGCCTAGGGCCAGGATTTTTAAAAGCAGGAAGCCCTGAGTTCCAGGCACACTGCAGCTGTGAAAGGCATCCAAAAGGGAGTGCAAAAGTGCCACAACATGGCTGCTTTCACGGCTTTTTCCTTGGCAAGAATCTTAACACCAGGCTGATTTACTTTCCCAGGGTTACTGTTAGGCTTAGGCCTAGGGCTAGGATTTTTGAAACTAGGAGGCCCTTAGCTCCAGGCACACTGCAGCTGTTCAAGGCATCCCAAGGGGAGTACAAAAGTGCAACAACATGGCTGCTTTCACAGCTTTTTCCTTGGCAAGAAGCCTAACACCAGGCTGATTTACTTTCCCAGGGTTACTGTTAGGCTTAGGCCTAGGGCTAGGATTTTTGAAACTAGGAAGCCCTTAGCTCCAGGCACACTGCAGCTGTTCAAGGCATCCCAAGGGGAGTACAAAAGTGCAACAACATGGCAGCTTTCACAGCTTTTTCCTTGGCACCATCCCTATACCTAGGCTGATTTATCTGCCTAGGGTTAGGGTTAGGGTTCAGCCTAGGGCTTGGATTTCTTTAACCAGGAAGCCCTGAGTTCCAGGCTTACTTCATCTGCCAAAGGCATCCCAAAGGGAGTGCAGAAGTGCCACAACATGGCTGCTTTCACGGCTTTTTCCTTGGCAAGAAGCCTAACATCAGGCTGATTTACCTTCCCAGGGTTACTGTTAGGCTTAGGCCTAGGGCTAGGATTTTTGAAACTAGGAAGCCCTTAGCTCCAGGCACACTGCAGCTGTTCAAGGCATCCCAAGGGGACTACAAAAGTGCAACAACATGGCTGCTTTCACGGCTTTTCCCTTAGGAAGAACCCTAATACCCGGCTGATTTACCTTCCTAGGGTTACTGTTAGGCTTAGGCCTAGGACTTTTAAAACCAGGAAGCCCTGGGCTCCAGGCACACTGCAGCTGCAAAAGGCATCCCAAGGGGAGCGCAAAAGTGACGCAACTTGGCTGCCACCACTGATATTTCCATGAGACCATCCCGAACCATAGGTTGATTTTCCTTCCTAGGGTTAAGGTTTGAGTTACGCCTAGGGTAAGGGTTCTATTAACCAGAAAGCCCTGAGTTCCAAGAACACAGCAGCTGCGAAGGACTAGCCAAGAAGAGCGCAAAAGTACCACAACATGCCTGCCTCCACAGCTTTTTCCTTGGGGACATGCCTAATTCCTGGCTGATTTGCCTTTCTCGTCTTAGGGTTGGGGTTCGGCCTAGGGCTAGGATTTTTAAAAGCAGGAAGCCCTGAGTTCCAGGCACACTGGAGCTGTGAAAGGCATCCAAAAGGGAGTGCAAAAGTGCCACAACATGGCTGCTTTCACGGCTTTTTCCTTGGCAAGAAGCCTAACACCAGGCTGATTTGCCTTCCCAGGGTTACTGTTAGGCTTAGGCCTAGGGCTAGGATTTTTGAAACTAGGAAGCCCTGGGCTCCAGGCACACTGCAGCTGTTCAAGGCATCCCAAGGGGAGTACAAAAGTGCAACAACATGGCAGCTTTCACAGCTTTTTCCTTGGCACCATCCCTATACCTAGGCTGATTTATCTGCCTAGGGTTAGGGTTAGGGTTCAGCCTAGGGCTTGAATTTTTTTTAACCAGGAAGCCCTGAGTTCCAGGCTTACTTCATCTGCCAAAGGCATCCCAAAGGGAGTGCAGAAGTGCCACAACATGGCTGCTTTCACGGCTTTTCCCTTAGGAAGAACCCTAATACCCGGCTGATTTACCTTCCTAGGGTTACTGTTAGGCTTAGGCCTAGGACTTTTAAAACCAGGAAGCCCTGGGCTCCAGGCACACTGCAGCTGTGAAAGGCATCCCAAGGGCAGCGCAAAAGTGACGCAACTTGGCTGCCACCACTGATATTTCCATGAGACCATCCCGAACCATAGGTTGATTTTCCTTCCTAGGGTTAAGGTTTGAGTTACGCCTAGGGTAAGGGTTCTATTAACCAGAAAGCCCTGAGTTCCAAGAACACAGCAGCTGCGAAGGACTAGCCAAGAAGAGCGCAAAAGTACCACAACATGCCTGCCTCCACAGCTTTTTCCTTGGGGACATGCCTAATTCCTGGCTGATTTGCCTTTCTCGTCTTAGGGTTGGGGTTCGGCCTAGGGCTAGGATTTTTAAAAGCAGGAAGCCCTGAGTTCCAGGCACACTGGAGCTGTGAAAGGCATCCAAAAGGGAGTGCAAAAGTGCCACAACATGGCTGCTTTCACGGCTTTTTCCTTGGCAAGAAGCCTAACACCAGGCTGATTTGCCTTCCCAGGGTTACTGTTAGGCTTAGGCCTAGGGCTAGGATTTTTAAAACTAGGAAGCCCTGGGCTCCAGGCACACTGCAGCTGTTCAAGGCATCCCAAGGGGAGTACAAAAGTGCAACAACATGGCAGCTTTCACAGCTTTTTCCTTGGCACCATCCCTATACCTAGGCTGATTTATCTGCCTAGGGTTAGGGTTAGGGTTCAGCCTAGGGCTTGAATTTTTTTTAACCAGGAAGCCCTGAGTTCCAGGCTTACTTCATCTGCCAAAGGCATCCCAAAGGGAGTGCAGAAGTGCCACAACATGGCTGCTTTCACGGCTTTTCCCTTAGGAAGAACCCTAATACCCGGCTGATTTACCTTCCTAGGGTTACTGTTAGGCTTAGGCCTAGGACTTTTAAAACCAGGAAGCCCTGGGCTCCAGGCACACTGCAGCTGTGAAAGGCAGGCATCCCAAGGGGAGCGCAAAAGTGACGCAACTTGGCTGCCACCACTGATATTTCCATGAGACCATCCCGAACCATAGGATGATTTTCCTTCCTAGGGTTAAGGTTTGAGTTACGCCTAGGGTAAGGGTTCTATTAACCAGAAAGCCCTGAGTTCCAAGAACACAGCAGCTGCGAAGGACTAGCCAAGAAGAGCGCAAAAGTACCACAACATGCCTGCCTCCACAGCTTTTTCCTTGGGGACATGCCTAATTCCTGGCTGATTTGCCTTTCTCGTCTTAGGGTTGGGGTTCGGCCTAGGGCTAGGATTTTTAAAAGCAGGAAGCCCTGAGTTCCAGGCACACTGGAGCTGTGAAAGGCATCCAAAAGGGAGTGCAAAAGTGCCACAACATGGCTGCTTTCACGGCTTTTTCCTTGGCAAGTAGCCTAACATCAGGCTGATTTACTTTCCCAGGGTTACTGTTAGGCTTAGGCCTAGGGCTAGGATTTTTGAAACTAGGAAGCCCTTAGCTCCAGGCACACTGCAGCTGTTCAAGGCATCCCAAGGGGAGTACAAAAGTGCAACAACATGGCAGCTTTCACAGCTTTTTCCTTGGCACCATCCCTATACCTAGGCTGATTTATCTGCCTAGGGTTAGGGTTAGGGTTCAGCCTAGGGCTTGGATTTCTTTAACCAGGAAGCCCTGAGTTCCAGGCTTACTTCATCTGCCAAAGGCATCCCAAAGGGAGTGCAGAAGTGCCACAACATGGCTGCTTTCACGGCTTTTTCCTTGGCAAGAAGCCTAACATCAGGCTGATTTACTTTCCCAGGGTTACTGTTAGGCTTAGGCCTAGGGCTAGGATTTTTGAAACTAGGAAGCCCTTAGCTCCAGGCACACTGCAGCTGTTCAAGGCATCCCAAGGGGAGTACAAAAGTGCAACAACATGGCAGCTTTCACAGCTTTTTCCTTGGCACCATCCCTATACCTGGGCTGATTTATCTGCCTAGGGTTAGGGTTAGGGTTCAGCCTAGGGCTTGAATTTTTTTTACCAGGAAGCCCTGAGTTCCAGGCTTACTTCATCTGCCAAAGGCATCCCAAAGGGAGTGCAGAAGTGCCACAACATGGCTGCTTTCACGGCTTTTCCCTTAGGAAGAACCCTAATACCCGGCTGATTTACCTTCCTAGGGTTACTGTTAGGCTTAGGCCTAGGACTTTTAAAACCAGGAAGCCCTGGGCTCCAGGCACACTGCAGCTGCGAAAGGCATCCCAAGGGGAGCGCAAAAGTGACGCAACTTGGCTGCCACCACTGATATTTCCATGAGACCATCCCGAACCATAGGTTGATTTTCCTTCCTAGGGTTAAGGTTTGAGTTACGCCTAGGGTAAGGGTTCTATTAACCAGAAAGCCCTGAGTTCCAAGAACACAGCAGCTGCGAAGGACTAGCCAAGAAGAGCGCAAAAGTACCACAACATGCCTGCCTCCACAGCTTTTTCCTTGGGGACATGCCTAATTCCTGGCTGATTTGCCTTTCTCGTCTTAGGGTTGGGGTTCGGCCTAGGGCTAGGATTTTTAAAAGCAGGAAGCCCTGAGTTCCAGGCACACTGGAGCTGTGAAAGGCATCCAAAAGGGATTGCAAAAGTGCCACAACATGGCTGCTTTCACGGCTTTTTCCTTGGCAAGACGCCTAACATCAGGCTGACTTACCTTCCCAGGGTTACTATTAGGCTTAAGCCTAGGGCTACGATTTTTAAAACTAGGAAGCCCTTAGCTCCAGGCACACTGCAGCTGTTCAAGGCATCCCAAGGGGAGTACAAAAGTGCAACAACATGGCAGCTTTCACAGCTTTTTCCTTGGCACCATCCCTATACCTAGGCTGATTTATCTGCCTAGGGTTAGGGTTAGGGTTCAGCCTAGGGCTTGCATTTTTTTAACCAGGAAGCCCTGAGTTCCAGGCTTACTTCATCTGCCAAAGGCATCCCAAAGGGAGTGCAGAAGTGCCACAACATGGCTGCTTTCACGGCTTTTCCCTTAGGAAGAACCCTAATACCCGGCTGATTTACCTTCCTAGGGTTACTGTTAGGCTTAGGCCTAGGACTTTTAAAACCAGGAAGCCCTGGGCTCCAGGCACACTGCAGCTGCAAAAGGCATCCCAAGGGGAGCGCAAAAGTGACGCAACTTGGCTGCCACCACTGATATTTCCATGAGACCATCCCGAACCATAGGTTGATTTTCCTTCCTAGGGTTAAGGTTTGAGTTACGCCTAGGGTAAGGGTCTATTAACCAGAAAGCCCTGAGTTCCAAGAACACAGCAGCTGCGAAGGACTAGCCAAGAAGAGCGCAAAAGTACCACAACATGCCTGCCTCCACAGCTTTTTCCTTGGGGACATGCCTAATTCCTGGCTGATTTGCCTTTCTCGTCTTAGGGTTGGGGTTCGGCCTAGGGCTAGGATTTTTAAAATCAGGAAGCCCTGAGTTCCAGGCACACTGGAGCTGTGAAAGGCATCCAAAAGGGAGTGCAAAAGTGCCACAACATGGCTGCTTTCACGGCTTTTTCCTTGGCAAGAAGCCTAACACCAGGCTGACATACTTTCCCAGGGTTACTGTTAGGCTTAGGCCTAGGGCTAGGATTTTTGAAACTAGGAAGCCCTGGGCTCCAGGCACACTGCAGCTGTTCAAGGCATCCCAAGGGGAGTACAAAAGTGCAACAACATGGCAGCTTTCACAGCTTTTTCCTTGGCACCATCCCTATACCTAGGCTGATTTATCTGCCTAGGGTTAGGGTTAGGGTTCAGCCTAGGGCTTGGATTTCTTTAACCAGGAAGCCCTGAGTTCCAGGCTTACTTCATCTGCCAAAGGCATCCCAAAGGGAGTGCAGAAGTGCCACAACATGGCTGCTTTCACGGCTTTTCCCTTAGGAAGAACCCTAATACCCGGCTGATTTACCTTCCTAGGGTTACTGTTAGGCTTAGGCCTAGGACTTTTAAAACCAGGAAGCCCTGGGCTCCAGGCACACTGCAGCTGCGAAAGGCATCCCAAGGGGAGCGCAAAAGTGACGCAACTTGGCTGCCACCACTGATATTTCCATGAGACCATCCCGAACCATAGGCTGATTTTCCTTCCTAGGGTTAAGGTTTGAGTTACGCCTAGGGTAAGGGTTCTATTAACCAGAAAGCCCTGAGTTCCAAGAACACAGCAGCTGCGAAGGACTAGCCAAGAAGAGCGCAAAAGTACCACAACATGCCTGCCTCCACAGCTTTTTCCTTGGGGACATGCCTAATTCCTGGCTGATTTGCCTTTCTCGTCTTAGGGTTGGGGTTCGGCCTAGGGCTAGGATTTTTAAAAGCAGGAAGCCCTGAGTTCCAGGCACACTGGAGCTGTGAAAGGCATCCAAAAGGGAGTGCAAAAGTGCCACAACATGGCTGTTTCACGGCTTTTTCCTTGGCAAGAAGCCTAACATCAGGCTGATTTACTTTCCCAGGGTTACTGTTAGGCTTAGGCCTAGGGCTAGGATTTTTGAAACTAGGAAGCCCTTAGCTCCAGGCACACTGCAGCTGTTCAAGGCATCCCAAGGGGAGTACAAAAGTGCAACAACATGGCAGCTTTCACAGCTTTTTCCTTGGCACCATCCCTATACCTAGGCTGATTTATCTGCCTAGGGTTAGGGTTAGGGTTCAGCCTAGGGCTTGGATTTCTTTAACCAGGAAGCCCTGAGTTCCAGGCTTACTTCATCTGCCAAAGGCATCCCAAAGGGAGTGCAGAAGTGCCACAACATGGCTGCTTTCACGGCTTTTTCCTTGGCAAGAAGCCTAACATCAGGCTGATTTACTTTCCCAGGGTTACTGTTAGGCTTAGGCCTAGGGCTAGGATTTTTGAAACTAGGAAGCCCTTAGCTCCAGGCACACTGCAGCTGTTCAAGGCATCCCAAGGGGAGTACAAAAGTGCAACAACATGGCAGCTTTCACAGCTTTTTCCTTGGCACCATCCCTATACCTGGGCTGATTTATCTGCCTAGGGTTAGGGTTAGGGTTCAGCCTAGGTCTTGAATTTTTTTTACCAGGAAGCCCTGAGTTCCAGGCTTACTTCATCTGCCAAAGGCATCCCAAAGGGAGTGCAGAAGTGCCACAACATGGCTGCTTTCACGGCTTTTCCCTTAGGAAGAACCCTAATACGCGGCTGATTTACCTTCCTAGGGTTACTGTTAGGCTTAGGCCTAGGACTTTTAAAACCAGGAAGCCCTGGGCCCCAGGCACACTGCAGCTGCGAAAGGCATCCCAAGGGGAGCGCAAAAGTGACGCAACTTGGCTGCCACCACTGATATTTCCATGAGACCATCCCGAACCATAGGTTGATTTTCCTTCCTAGGGTTAAGGTTTGAGTTACGCCTAGGGTAAGGGTTCTATTAACCAGAAAGCCCTGAGTTCCAAGAACACAGCAGCTGCGAAGGACTAGCCAAGAAGAGCGCAAAAGTACCACAACATGCCTGCCTCCACAGCTTTTTCCTTGGGGACATGCCTAATTCCTGGCTGATTTGCCTTTCTCGTCATAGGGTTGGGGTTCGGCCTAGGGCTAGGATTTTTAAAAGCAGGAAGCCCTGAGTTCCAGGCACACTGGAGCTGTGAAAGGCATCCAAAAGGGATTGCAAAAGTGCCACAACATGGCTGCTTTCACGGCTTTTTCCTTGGCAAGACGCCTAACACCAGGCTGACTTACCTTCCCAGGGTTACTATTAGGCTTAAGCCTAGGGCTACGATTTTTAAAACTAGGAAGCCCTTAGCTCCAGGCACACTGCAGCTGTTCAAGGCATCCCAAGGGGAGTACAAAAGTGCAACAACATGGCAGCTTTCACAGCTTTTTCCTTGGCACCATCCCTATACCTAGGCTGATTTATCTGCCTAGGGTTAGGGTTAGGGTTCAGCCTAGGGCTTGAATTTTTTTAACCAGGAAGCCCTGAGTTCCAGGCTTACTTCATCTGCCAAAGGCATCCCAAAGGGAGTGCAGAAGTGCCACAACATGGCTGCTTTCACGGCTTTTCCCTTAGGAAGAACCCTAATACCCGGCTGATTTACCTTCCTAGGGTTACTGTTAGGCTTAGGCCTAGGACTTTTAAAACCAGGAAGCCCTGGGCTCCAGGCACACTGCAGCTGCGAAAGGCATCCCAAGGGGAGCGCAAAAGTGACGCAACTTGGCTGCCACCGCTGATATTTCCATGAGACCATCCGGAACCATAGGCTGATTTTCCTTCCTAGGGTTAAGGTTTGAGTTACGCCTAGGGTAAGGGTTCTATTAACCAGAAAGCCCTGAGTTCCAAGAACACAGCAGCTGCGAAGGACTAGCCAAGAAGAGCGCAAAAGTACCACAACATGCCTGCCTCCACAGCTTTTTCCTTGGGGACATGCCTAATTCCTGGCTGATTTGCCTTTCTCGTCTTAGGGTTGCGGTTCGGCCTAGGGCTAGGATTTTTAAAAGCAGGAAGCCCTGAGTTCCAGGCACACTGGAGCTGTGAAAGGCATCCAAAAGGGAGTGCAAAAGTGCCACAACATGGCTGCTTTCACGGCTTTTTCCTTGGCAAGAAGCCTAACACCAGGCTGATTTACTTTCCCAGGGTTACTGCTAGGCTTAGGCCTAGGGCTAGGATTTTTGAAACTAGGAGGCCCTTAGCTCCAGGCACACTGCAGCTGTTCAAGGCATCCCAAGGGGAGTACAAAAGTGCAACAACATGGCAGCTTTCACAGCTTTTTCCTTGGCACCATCCCTATACCTAGGCTGATTTATCTGCCTAGGGTTAGGGTTAGGGTTCAGCCTAGGGCTTGGATTTCTTTAACCAGGAAGCCCTGAGTTCCAGGCTTACTTCATCTGCCAAAGGCATCCCAAAGGGAGTGCAGAAGTGCCACAACATGGCTGCTTTCACGGCTTTTTCCTTGGCAAGAAGCCTAACATCAGGCTGATTTACCTTCCAAGGGTTACTGTTAGGCTTAGGCCTAGGGCTAGGATTTTTGAAACTAGGAAGCCCTTAGCTCCAGGCACACTGCAGCTGTTCAAGGCATCCCAAGGGGAGTACAAAAGTGCAACAACATGGCAGCTTTCACAGCTTTTTCCTTGGCACCATCCCTATACCTGGGCTGATTTATCTGCCTAGGGTTAGGGTTAGGGTTCAGCCTAGGGCTTGAATTTTTTTTACCAGGAAGCCCTGAGTTCCAGGCTTACTTCATCTGCCAAAGGCATCCCAAAGGGAGTGCAGAAGTGCCACAACATGGCTGCTTTCACGGCTTTTCCCTTAGGAAGAACCCTAATACCCGGCTGATTTACCTTCCTAGGGTTACTGTTAGGCTTAGGCCTAGGACTTTTAAAACCAGGAAGCCCTGGGCCCCAGGCACACTGCAGCTGCGAAAGGCATCCCAAGGGGAGCGCAAAAGTGACGCAACTTGGCTGCCACCACTGATATTTCCATGAGACCATCCCGAACCATAGGCTGATTTTCCTTCCTAGGGTTAAGGTTTGAGTTACGCCTAGGGTAAGGGTTCTATTAACCAGAAAGCCCTGAGTTCCAAGAACACAGCAGCTGCGAAGGACTAGCCAAGAAGAGCGCAAAAGTACCACAACATGCCTGCCTCCACAGCTTTTTCCTTGGGGACATGCCTAATTCCTGGCTGATTTGCCTTTCTCGTCATAGGGTTGGGGTTCGGCCTAGGGCTAGGATTTTTAAAAGCAGGAAGCCCTGAGTTCCAGGCACACTGGAGCTGTGAAAGGCATCCAAAAGGGATTGCAAAAGTGCCACAACATGGCTGCTTTCACGGCTTTTTCCTTGGCAAGACGCCTAACACCAGGCTGACTTACCTTCCCAGGGTTACTATTAGGCTTAAGCCTAGGGCTACGATTTTTAAAACTAGGAAGCCCTTAGCTCCAGGCACACTGCAGCTGTTCAAGGCATCCCAAGGGGAGTACAAAAGTGCAACAACATGGCAGCTTTCACGGCTTTTTCCTTGGCACCATCCCTATACCTAGGCTGATTTATCTGCCTAGGGTTAGGGTTAGGGTTCAGCCTAGGGCTTGAATTTCTTTAACCAGGAAGCCCTGAGTTCCAGGCTTACTTCATCTGCCAAAGGCATCCCAAAGGGAGTGCAGAAGTGCCACAACATGGCTGCTTTCACGGCTTTTCCCTTAGGAAGAACCCTAATACCCGGCTGATTTACCTTCCTAGGGTTACTGTTAGGCTTAGGCCTAGGACTTTTAAAACCAGGAAGCCCTGGGCTCCAGGCACACTGCAGCTGCAAAAGGCATCCCAAGGGGAGCGCAAAAGTGACGCAACTTGGCTGCCACCACTGATATTTCCATGAGACCATCCCGAACCATAGGTTGATTTTCCTTCCTAGGGTTAAGGTTTGAGTTACGCCTAGGGTAAGGGTTCTATTAACCAGAAAGCCCTGAGTTCCAAGAACACAGCAGCTGCGAAGGACTAGCCAAGAAGAGCGCAAAAGTACCACAACATGCCTGCCTCCACAGCTTTTTCCTTGGGGACATGCCTAATTCCTGGCTGATTTGCCTTTCTCGTCTTAGGGTTGGGGTTCGGCCTAGGGCTAGGATTTTTAAAATCAGGAAGCCCTGAGTTCCAGGCACACTGGAGCTGTGAAAGGCATCCAAAAGGGAGTGCAAAAGTGCCACAACATGGCTGTTTCACGGCTTTTTCTTTGGCAAGAAGCCTAACATCAGGCTGATTTGCCTTCCCAGGGTTACTGTTAGGCTTAGGCCTAGGGCTAGGATTTTTGAAACTAGGAAGCCCTTAGCTCCAGGCACACTGCAGCTGTTCAAGGCATCCCAAGGGGAGTACAAAAGTGCAACAACATGGCAGCTTTCACAGCTTTTTCCTTGGCACCATCCCTATACCTAGGCTGATTTATCTGCCTAGGGTTAGGGTTAGGGTTCAGCCTAGGGCTTGGATTTCTTTAACCAGGAAGCCCTGAGTTCCAGGCTTACTTCATCTGCCAAAGGCATCCCAAAGGGAGTGCAGAAGTGCCACAACATGGCTGCTTTCACGGCTTTTCCCTTAGGAAGAACCCTAATACCCGGCTGATTTACCTTCCTAGGGTTACTGTTAGGCTTAGGCCTAGGACTTTTAAAACCAGGAAGCCCTGGGCTCCAGGCACACTGCAGCTGCGAAAGGCATCCCAAGGGGAGCGCAAAAGTGACGCAACTTGGCTGCCACCACTGATATTTCCATGAGACCATCCCGAACCATAGGTTGATTTTCCTTCCTAGGGTTAAGGTTTGAGTTACGCCTAGGGTAAGGGCTCTATTAACCAGAAAGCCCTGAGTTCCAAGAACACAGCAGCTGCGAAGGACTAGCCAAGAAGAGCGCAAAAGTACCACAACATGCCTGCCTCCACAGCTTTTTCCTTGGGGACATGCCTAATTCCTGGCTGATTTGCCTTTCTCGTCTTAGGGTTGGGGTTCGGCCTAGGGCTAGGATTTTTAAAATCAGGAAGCCCTGAGTTCCAGGCACACTGGAGCTGTGAAAGGCATCCCAAGGGGAGTACAAAAGTGCAACAACATGGCAGCTTTCACAGCTTTTTCCTTGGCAAGAAGCCTAACACCAGGCTGATTTACTTTCCCAGGGTTACTGTTAGGCTTAGGCCTAGGGCTAGGATTTTTGAAACTAGGAAGCCCTGGGCTCCAGGCACACTGCAGCTGTTCAAGGCATCCCAAGGGGAGTACAAAAGTGCAACAACATGGCAGCTTTCACAGCTTTTTCCTTGGCACCATCCCTATACCTAGGCTGATTTATCTGCCTAGGGTTAGGGTTAGGGTTCAGCCTAGGGCTTGGATTTCTTTAACCAGGAAGCCCTGAGTTCCAGGCTTACTTCATCTGCCAAAGGCATCCCAAAGGGAGTGCAGAAGTGCCACAACATGGCTGCTTTCACGGCTTTTTCCTTGGCATGAAGCCTAACATCAGGCTGATTTACCTTCCTAGGGTTACTGTTCGGCTTAGGCCTAGGGCTAGGATTTTTGAAACTAGGAAGCCCTTAGCTCAAGGCACACTGCAGCTGTTCAAGGCATCCCAAGGGGACTACAAAAGTGCAACAACATGGCTGCTTTCACGGCTTTTCCCTTAGGAAGAACCCTAATACCCGGCTGATTTACCTTCCTAGGGTTACTGTTAGGCTTAGGCCTAGGACTTTTAAAACCAGGAAGCCCTGGGCTCCAGGCACACTGCAGCTGCGAAAGGCATCCCAAGGGGAGCGCAAAAGTGACGCAACTTGGCTGCCACCACTGATATTTCCATGAGACCATCCCGAACCATAGGTTGATTTTCCTTCCTAGGGTTAAGGTTTGAGTTACGCCTAGGGTAAGGGCTCTATTAACCAGAAAGCCCTGAGTTCCAAGAACACAGCAGCTGCGAAGGACTAGCCAAGAAGAGCGCAAAAGTACCACAACATGCCTGCCTCCACAGCTTTTTCCTTGGGGACATGCCTAATTCCTGGCTGATTTGCCTTTCTCGTCTTAGGGTTGGGGTTCGGCCTAGGGCTAGGATTTTTAAAAGCAGGAAGCCCTGAGTTCCAGGCACACTGGAGCTGTGAAAGGCATCCAAAAGGGAGTGCAAAAGTGCCACAACATGGCTGCTTTCACGGCTTTTTCCTTGGCAAGAAGCCTAACACCAGGCTGATTTGCCTTCCCAGGGTTACTGTTAGGCTTAGGCCTAGGGCTAGGATTTTTAAAACTAGGAAGCCCTTAGCTCCAGGCACACTGCAGCTGTTCAAGGCATCCCAAGGGGAGTACAAAAGTGCAACAACATGGCAGCTTTCACAGCTTTTTCCTTGGCACCATCCCTATACCTAGGCTGATTTATCTGCCTAGGGTTAGGGTTAGGGTTCAGCCGAGGGCTTGAATTTTTTTTAACCAGGAAGCCCTGAGTTCCAGGCTTACTTCATCTGCCAAAGGCATCCCAAAGGGAGTGCAGAAGTGCCACAACATGGCTGCTTTCACGGCTTTTCCCTTAGGAAGAACCCTAATACCCGGCTGATTTACCTTCCTAGGGTTACTGTTAGGCTTAGGCCTAGGACTTTTAAAACCAGGAAGCCCTGGGCTCCAGGCACACTGCAGCTGTGAAAGGCAGGCATCCCAAGGGGAGCGCAAAAGTGACGCAACTTGGCTGCCACCACTGATATTTCCATGAGACCATCCCGAACCATAGGATGATTTTCCTTCCTAGGGTTAAGGTTTGAGTTACGCCTAGGGTAAGGGTTCTATTAACCAGAAAGCCCTGAGTTCCAAGAACACAGCAGCTGCGAAGGACTAGCCAAGAAGAGCGCAAAAGTACCACAACATGCCTGCCTCCACAGCTTTTTCCTTGGGGACATGCCTAATTCCTGGCTGATTTGCCTTTCTCGTCTTAGGGTTGGGGTTCGGCCTAGGGCTAGGATTTTTAAAAGCAGGAAGCCCTGAGTTCCAGGCACACTGGAGCTGTGAAAGGCATCCAAAAGGGAGTGCAAAAGTGCCACAACATGGCTGCTTTCACGGCTTTTTCCTTGGCAAGAAGCCTAACATCAGGCTGATTTACTTTCCCAGGGTTACTGTTAGGCTTAGGCCTAGGGCTAGGATTTTTGAAACTAGGAAGCCCTTAGCTCCAGGCACACTGCAGCTGTTCAAGGCATCCCAAGGGGAGTACAAAAGTGCAACAACATGGCAGCTTTCACAGCTTTTTCCTTGGCACCATCCCTATACCTAGGCTGATTTATCTGCCTAGGGTTAGGGTTAGGGTTCAGCCTAGGGCTTGGATTTCTTTAACCAGGAAGCCCTGAGTTCCAGGCTTACTTCATCTGCCAAAGGCATCCCAAAGGGAGTGCAGAAGTGCCACAACATGGCTGCTTTCACGGCTTTTTCCTTGGCAAGAAGCCTAACATCAGGCTGATTTACTTTCCCAGGGTTACTGTTAGGCTTAGGCCTAGGGCTAGGATTTTTGAAACTAGGAAGCCCTTAGCTCCAGGCACACTGCAGCTGTTCAAGGCATCCCAAGGGGAGTACAAAAGTGCAACAACATGGCAGCTTTCACAGCTTTTTCCTTGGCACCATCCCTATACCTAGGCTGATTTATCTGCCTAGGGTTAGGGTTAGGGTTCAGCCTAGGGCTTGAATTTTTTTTACCAGGAAGCCCTGAGTTCCAGGCTTACTTCATCTGCCAAAGGCATCCCAAAGGGAGTGCAGAAGTGCCACAACATGGCTGCTTTCACGGCTTTTCCCTTAGGAAGAACCCTAATACCCGGCTGATTTACCTTCCTAGGGTTACTGTTAGGCTTAGGCCTAGGACTTTTAAAACCAGGAAGCCCTGGGCCCCAGGCACACTGCAGCTGCGAAAGGCATCCCAAGGGGAGCGCAAAAGTGACGCAACTTGGCTGCCACCACTGATATTTCCATGAGAGCATCCCGAACCATAGGTTGATTTTCCTTCCTAGGGTTAAGGTTTGAGTTACGCCTAGGGTAAGGGTTCTATTAACCAGAAAGCCCTGAGTTCCAAGAACACAGCAGCTGCGAAGGACTAGCCAAGAAGAGCGCAAAAGTACCACAACATGCCTGCCTCCACAGCTTTTTCCTTGGGGACATGCCTAATTCCTGGCTGATTTGCCTTTCTCGTCTTAGGGTTGCGGTTCGGCCTAGGGCTAGGATTTTTAAAAGCAGGAAGCCCTGAGTTCCAGGCACACTGGAGCTGTGAAAGGCATCCAAAAGGGAGTGCAAAAGTGCCACAACATGGCTGCTTTCACGGCTTTTTCCTTGGCAAGACGCCTAACACCAGGCTGACTTACCTTCCCAGGGTTACTATTAGGCTTAAGCCTAGGGCTACGATTTTTAAAACTAGGAAGCCCTTAGCTCCAGGCACACTGCAGCTGTTCAAGGCATCCCAAGGGGAGTACAAAAGTGCAACAACATGGCAGCTTTCACAGCTTTTTCCTTGGCACCATCCCTATACCTAGGCTGATTTATCTGCCTAGGGTTAGGGTTAGGGTTCAGCCTAGGGCTTGAATTTCTTTAACCAGGAAGCCCTGAGTTCCAGGCTTACTTCATCTGCCAAAGGCATCCCAAAGGGAGTGCAGAAGTGCCACAACATGGCTGCTTTCACGGCTTTTCCCTTAGGAAGAACCCTAATACCCGGCTGATTTACCTTCCTAGGGTTACTGTTAGGCTTAGGCCTAGGACTTTTAAAACCAGGAAGCCCTGGGCTCCAGGCACACTGCAGCTGCAAAAGGCATCCCAAGGGGAGCGCAAAAGTGACGCAACTTGGCTGCCACCACTGATATTTCCATGAGACCATCCCGAACCATAGGCTGATTTTCCTTCCTAGGGTTAAGGTTTGAGTTACGCCTAGGGTAAGGGTCTATTAACCAGAAAGCCCTGAGTTCCAAGAACACAGCAGCTGCGAAGGACTAGCCAAGAAGAGCGCAAAAGTACCACAACATGCCTGCCTCCACAGCTTTTTCCTTGGGGACATGCCTAATTCCTGGCTGATTTGCCTTTCTCGTCTTAGGGTTGGGGTTCGGCCTAGGGCTAGGATTTTTAAAATCAGGAAGCCCTGAGTTCCAGGCACACTGCAGCTGTGAAAGGCATCCAAAAGGGAGTGCAAAAGTGCCACAACATGGCTGCTTTCACGGCTTTTTCCTTGGCAAGAAACCTAACATCAGGCTGATTTACTTTCCCAGGGTTACTGTTAGGCTTAGGCCTAGGGCTAGGATTTTTGAAACTAGGAAGCCCTGGGCTCCAGGCACACTGCAGCTGTTCAAGGCATCCCAAGGGGAGTACAAAAGTGCAACAACATGGCAGCTTTCACAGCTTTTTCCTTGGCACCATCCCTATACCTAGGCTGATTTATCTGCCTAGGGTTAGGGTTAGGGTTCAGCCTAGGGCTTGGATTTCTTTAACCAGGAAGCCCTGAGTTCCAGGCTTACTTCATCTGCCAAAGGCATCCCAAAGGGAGTGCAGAAGTGCCACAACATGGCTGCTTTCACGGCTTTTCCCTTAGGAAGAACCCTAATACCCGGCTGATTTACCTTCCTAGGGTTACTGTTAGGCTTAGGCCTAGGACTTTTAAAACCAGGAAGCCCTGGGCTCCAGGCACACTGCAGCTGCAAAAGGCATCCCAAGGGGAGCGCAAAAGTGACGCAACTTGGCTGCCACCACTGATATTTCCATGAGACCATCCCGAACCATAGGCTGATTTTCCTTCCTAGGGTTAAGGTTTGAGTTACGCCTAGGGTAAGGGTTCTATTAACCAGAAAGCCCTGAGTTCCAAGAACACAGCAGCTGCGAAGGACTAGCCAAGAAGAGCGCAAAAGTACCACAACATGCCTGCCTCCACAGCTTTTTCCTTGGGGACATGCCTAATTCCTGGCTGATTTGCCTTTCTCGTCTTAGGGTTGGGGTTCGGCCTAGGGCTAGGATTTTTAAAAGCAGGAAGCCCTGAGTTCCAGGCACACTGGAGCTGTGAAAGGCATCCAAAAGGGAGTGCAAAAGTGCCACAACATGGCTGTTTCACGGCTTTTTCCTTGGCAAGAAGCCTAACATCAGGCTGATTTACTTTCCCAGGGTTACTGTTAGGCTTAGGCCTAGGGCTAGGAGTTTTGAAACTAGGAAGCCCTTAGCTCCAGGCACACTGCAGCTGTTCAAGGCATCCCAAGGGGAGTACAAAAGTGCAACAACATGGCAGCTTTCACAGCTTTTTCCTTGGCACCATCCCTATACCTAGGCTGATTTATCTGCCTAGGGTTAGGGTTAGGGTTCAGCCTAGGGCTTGGATTTCTTTAACCAGGAAGCCCTGAGTTCCAGGCTTACTTCATCTGCCAAAGGCATCCCAAAGGGAGTGCAGAAGTGCCACAACATGGCTGCTTTCACGGCTTTTCCCTTAGGAAGAACCCTAATACCCGGCTGATTTACCTTCCTAGGGTTACTGTTAGGCTTAGGCCTAGGACTTTTAAAACCAGGAAGCCCTGGGCTCCAGGCACACTGCAGCTGCGAAAGGCATCCCAAGGGTGAGCGCAAAAGTGACGCAACTTGGCTGCCACCACTGATATTTCCATGAGACCATCCCTAACCATAGGTTGATTTTCCTTCCTAGGGTTAAGGTTTGAGTTACGCCTAGGGTAAGGGCTCTATTAACCAGAAAGCCCTGAGTTCCAAGAACACAGCAGCTGCGAAGGACTAGCCAAGAAGAGCGCAAAAGTACCACAACATGCCTGCCTCCACAGCTTTTTCCTTGGGGACATGCCTAATTCCTGGCTGATTTGCCTTTCTCGTCTTAGGGTTGGGGGTTCGGCCTAGGGCTAGGATTTTTAAAAGCAGGAAGCCCTGAGTTCCAGGCACACTGGAGCTGTGAAAGGCATCCAAAAGGGAGTGCAAAAGTGCCACAACATGGCTGCTTTCACGGCTTTTTCCTTGGCAAGAAGCCTAACATCAGGCTGACATACTTTCCCAGGGTTACTGTTAGGCTTAGGCCTAGGGCTAGGATTTTTGAAACTAGGAAGCCCTGGGCTCCAGGCACACTGCAGCTGTTCAAGGCATCCCAAGGGGAGTACAAAAGTGCAACAACATGGCAGCTTTCACAGCTTTTTCCTTGGCACCCATCCCCTATACCTAGGCTGATTTATCTGCCTAGGGTTAGGGTTAGGGTTCAGCCTAGGCTTGGATTTCTTTAACCAGGAAGCCCTGAGTTCCAGGCTTACTTCATCTGCCAAAGGCATCCCAAAGGGAGTGCAGAAGTGCCACAACATGGCTGCTTTCACGGCTTTTCCCTTAGGAAGAACCCTAATACCCGGCTGATTTACCTTCCTAGGGTTACTGTTAGGCTTAGGTCCTAGGACTTTTAAAACCAGGAAGCCCTGGGCTCCAGGCACACTGCAGCTGCGAAAGGCATCCCAAGGGGAGCGCAAAAGTGACGCAACTTGGCTGCCACCACTGATATTTCCATGAGACCATCCCGAACCATAGGCTGATTTTCCTTCCTAGGGTTAAGGTTTGAGTTACGCCTAGGGTATGGGTCTATTAACCAGAAAGGCCCTGAGTTCCAAGAACACAGCGAGCGCGAAGGACTAGCCAAGAAGAGCGCAAAAGTACCACAACATGCCTGCCTCCACAGCTTTTTCCTTGGGACATGCCTAATTCCCTGGCTGATTTGCCTTTCTCGTCTTAGGGTTGGGGTTCGGCCTAGGGCTAGGATTTTTAAAATCAGGAAGCCCTGAGTTCCAGGCACACTGGAGCTGTGAAAGGCATCCAAAAGGGAGTGCAAAAAGTGCCACAACATGGCTGCTTTCACAGCTTTTTCCTTGGCAAGAAACCTAACATCAGGCTGATTTACTTTCCCAGGGTTACTGTTAGGCTTAGGGCCTAGGGCTAGGATTTTTGAAACTAGGAAGCCCTGGGCTCCAGGCACACTGCAGCTGTTCAAGGCATCCCAAGGGGAGTACAAAAGTGCAACAACATGGCAGCTTTCACAGCTTTTTCCTTGGCACCATCCTATACCTAGGCTGATTTATCTGCCTAGGGTTAGGGTTAGGGTTCAGCCTAGGGCTTGGATTTCTTTAACCAGGAAGCCTGAGTTCCAGGGCTTACTTCATCTGCCAAAGGCATCCCAAAGGGAGTGCAGAAGTGCCACAACATGGCTGCTTTCACGGCTTTTCCCTTAGGAAGAACCCTAATACCGGCTGATTTACCTTCCTAGGGTTACTGTTAGGCTTAGGCCTAGGACTTTTAAAACCAGGAAGCCCTGGGCTCCAGGCACACTGCAGCTGCAAAAGGCATCCCAAGGGGAGCGCAAAAGTGACGCAACTTGGCTGCCACCACTGATTATTTCATGAGACCATCCCGAACCATAGGCTGATTTTCCTTCCTAGGGTTAAGGTTTGAGTTACGCCTAGGGTAAGGGTTCTATTAACCAGAAAGCCCTGAGTTCCAAGAACACAGCAGCTGCGAAGGACTAGCCAAGAAGAGCGCAAAGTACCACAACATGCCTGCCTCCACAGCTTTTTTCCTTGGGACATGCCTAATTCCTGGCTGATTTGCCTTTCTCGTCTTAGGGTTGGGGTTCGGCCTAGGGCTAGGATTTTTTAAAATCAGGAAGCCCTGAGTTCCAGGCACACTGGAGCTGTGAAAGGCATCCAAAAGGGAGTGCAAAAGTGCCACAACATGGCTGTTTTCACGGCTTTTCCTTGGCAAGAAGCCTAACATCAGGCTGATTTACTTTTCCCAGGGTTACTGTTAGGCTTAGGCCTAGGGCTAGGATTTTTGAAACTAGGAAGCCCTTAGCTCCAGGCACACTGCAGCTGTTCAAGGCATCCCAAGGGGAGTACAAAAGTGCAACAACATGGCAGCTTTCACAGCTTTTTCCTTGGCACCATCCCTATACCTAGGCTGATTATCCTGCCTAGGGTTAGGGTTAGGGTTCAGCCTAGGGCTTGAATTTTTTTTTACCAGGAAGCCCTGAGTTCCAGGCTTACTTCATCTGCCAAAGGCATCCCAAAGGGAGTGCAGAAGTGCCACAACATGGCTGCTTTCACGGCTTTTCCCTTAGGAAGAACCCTAATACCCGGCTGATTTACCTTCCTAGGGTTACTGTTAGGCTTAGGCCTAGGACTTTTAAAACCAGGAAGCCCTGGGCTCCAGGCACACTGCAGCTGCGAAAGGGCATTCCCAAGGGGAGCGCAAAAGTGACGCAACTTGGCTGCCACCACTGATATTTCCATGAGACCATCCCGAACCATAGGCTGATTTTCCTTCCTAGGGTTAAGGTTTGAGTTACGCCTAGGGTAAGGGTTCTATTAACCAGAAAGCCCTGAGTTCCAAGAACACAGCAGCTGCGAAGGGACTAGCCAAGAAGAGCGCAAAAGTACCACAACATGCCTGCCTCCACAGCTTTTTCCTTGGGGACATGCCTAATTCCTGGCTGATTTGCCTTCTCGTCTTAGGGTTGGGGTTCGGCCTAGGGCTAGGATTTTTAAAATCAGGAAGCCCTGAGTTCCAGGCACACTGGAGCTGTGAAAGGCATCCAAAAGGGAGTGCAAAAGTGCCACAACATGGCTGCTTTTCACGGCTTTTTCCTTGGCAAGAAACCTAACATCAGGCTGATTTACCTTTCCCAGGGTTACTGTTAGGCTTAGGCCTAGGGCTAGGATTTTTGAAACTAGGAAGCCCTGGGCTCCAGGCACACTGCAGCTGTTCAAGGCATCCCAAGGGGAGTACAAAAGTGCAACAACATGGGCAAGCTTTTCACAGCTTTTTCCTTGGCACCATCCCTATACCTAGGCTGATTTATCTGCCTAGGGTTAGGGTTAGGGTTCAGCCTAGGCTTGGATTTCTTTAACCAGGAAGCCTGAGTTCCAGGCTTACTTCATCTGCCAAAGGCATCCCAAAGGGAGTGCAAGAAGTGCCACAACATGGCTGCCTTTCACGGCTTTTCCCTTAGGAAGAACCCTAATACCAGGCTGATTTAACCTTCCTAGGGTTACTGTTAGCTTAGGCCTAGGACTTTTAAAACCAGGAAGCCCTGGGCTCCAGGCACACTGCAGCTGCAAAAGGCATCCCAAGGGGAGCGCAAAAGTGACGCAAC
Organism: Ammospiza caudacuta; assembly: GCF_027887145.1. Classification (NCBI taxonomy): domain Eukaryota; kingdom Metazoa; phylum Chordata; class Aves; order Passeriformes; family Passerellidae; genus Ammospiza; species Ammospiza caudacuta. The sequence continues at coordinate 118,180 of NW_026683015.1, forward strand.
TGGCTGCACCACTGATATTTCCATGAGACCATCCCGAACCATAGGCTGATTTTCCTTCCTAGGGTTAAGGTTTGAGTTACGCCTAGGGGTAAGGGTTCTATTAACCAGAAGCCCTGAGTTCCAAGGAACACAGCAGCTGCGAAGGACTAGCCAAGAAGAGCGCAAAAGTACCACAACATGCCTGCCTCCACAGCTTTTTCCTTGGGGACATGCCTAATTCCTGGCTGATTTGCCTTCTCGTCTTAGGTTGGGGTTCGGCCTAGGGCTAGGATTTTTAAAAGCAGGAAGCCCTGAGTTCCAGGCACACTGGAGCTGTGAAAGGCATCCAAAAGGGAGTGCAAAAGTGCCACAACATGGCTGCTTTCACGGCTTTTTCCTTGGCAAGAAGCCTAACACCAGGCTGATTTACTTTCCCAGGGTTACTGTTAGGCTTAGGCCTAGGGCTAGGATTTTTTGAAACTAGGAAGCCCTTAGCTCCAGGCACACTGCAGCTGTTCAAGGCATCCCAAGGGGAGTACAAAAGTGCAACAACATGGCAGCTTTCACAGCTTTTTCCTTGGCACCATCCCTATACCTGGGCTGATTATCTGC
>NW_026683016.1:0-108421 GCF_027887145.1 Ammospiza caudacuta
ATTTCCATGAGACCATCCCGAACCATAGGTTGATTTTCCTTCCTAGGTTAAGGTTTGAGTTACGCCTAGGGTAAGGGTCTATTAACCAGAAAGCCCTGAGTTCCAAGAACACAGCAGCTGGCGAAGGGACTAGCCAAGAAGAGCGCAAAAGTACCACAACATGCCTGCCTCCACAGCTTTTTCCTTGGGGACATGCCTAATTCCTGGCTGATTTGCCTTTCTCGTCTTAGGGTTGGGGTTCGGCCTAGGGCTAGGATTTTTAAAAGCAGGAAGCCCTGAGTTCCAGGCACACTGGAGCTGTGAAAGGCATCCAAAAGGGAGTGCAAAAGTGCCACAACATGGCTGCGTTCACGGCTTTTTTCCTTGGCAAGAAGCCTAACACCAGGCTGACATACTTTCCCAGGGTACTGTTAGGGCTTAGGCCTAGGGCTAGATTTTTGAAACTAGGAAGCCCTGGGCTCCAGGCACACTGCAGCTGTTCAAGGCATCCCAAGGGAGTACAAAAGTGCAACAACATGGCAGCTTTCACAGCTTTTTCCTTGGCACCATCCCTATACCTAGGGCTGATTTATCTGCCTAGGGTTAGGGTTAGGGTTCAGCCTAGGGCTTGGATTTCTTTAACCAGGAAGCCCTGAGTTCCAGGCTTACTTCATCTGCCAAAGGCATCCCAAAGGGAGTGCAGAAGTGCCACAAACATGGCTGCTTTCACGGCTTTTCCCTTAGGAAGAACCCTAATACCCGGCTGATTTACCTTCCTAGGGTTTACTGTTAGGCTTAGGCCTAGGACTTTTAAAACCAGGAAGCCCTGGGCTCCAGGCACACTGCAGCTGCAAAAGGCATCCCAAGGGGAGCGCAAAAGTGACGCAACTTGGCTGCCACCACTGATATTTCCATGAGACCATCCCGAACCATAGGTTGATTTTCCTTCCTAGGGTTAAGGTTTGAGTTACGCCTAGGGTAAGGGTTCTATTAACCAGAAAGCCCTGAGTTCCAAGAACACAGCAGCTGCGAAGGACTAGCCAAGAAGAGCGCAAAAGTACCACAACATGCCTGCCTCCACAGCTTTTTTCCTTGTGGACATGCCTAATTCCTGGCTGATTTGCCTTTCTCGTCTTAGGGTTGGGGTTCGGCCTAGGGCTAGGATTTTTAAAATCAGGAAGCCCTGAGTTCCAGGCACACTGGAGCTGTGAAAGGCATCCAAAAGGGAGTGCAAAAGTGCCACAACATGGCTGCTTTCACGGCTTTTTTCCTTGGCAAGAAGCCTAACACCAGGCTGACATACTTTCCCAGGGTTACTGTTAGGCTTAGGCCTAGGGCTAGGATTTTTGAAACTAGGAAGCCCTGGGCTCCAGGCACACTGCAGCTGTTCAAGGCATCCCAAGGGGAGGTACAAAAGTGCAACAACATGGCAGCTTTCACAGCTTTTTCCTTGGCACCATCCCTATACCTAGGCTGATTTATCTGCCTAGGGTTAGGGTTAGGGTTCAGCCTAGGGCTTGGGATTTCTTTAACCAGGAAGCCCTGAGTTCCAGGCTTACTTCATCTGCCAAAGGCAATCCCAAAGGGAGTGCAGGAAGTGCCACAACATGGCTGCTTTCACGGCTTTTTCCTTGGGCAAGAAGCTAACATCAGGCTGATTTACTTTCCCAGGGTTACTGTTAGCTTAGGCCTAGGCTAGGATTTTTGAAACTAGGAAGCCCTTAGCTCCAGGCACACTGCAGCTGTTCAAGGCATCCCAAGGGGAGTACAAAAGTGCAACAACATGGCATCTTTCACAGCTTTTTCCTTGGCACCATCCCTATACCTGGGCTGATTTATCTGCCTAGGGTTAGGGTTAGGGTTCAGCCTAGGGGCTTGAATTTTTTTTACCAGGAAGCCCTGAGTTCCAGGCTTACTTCATCTGCCTAAAGGCATCCCAAAGGGAGTGCAGAAGTGCCACAACATGGCTGCTTTCACGGCTTTTCCCTTAGGAAGAACCCTAATACCCGGCTGATTTACCTTCCTAGGGTTACTGTTAGGCTTAGGCCTAGGACTTTTAAAACCAGGAAGCCCTGGGCCCAGGCACACTGCAGCTGCGAAAGGCATCCCAAGGGGAGCGCAAAAGTGACGCAACTTGGCCTGCCACCACTGATATTTCCATGAGACCATCCCGAACCATAGGTTGATTTTCCTTCCTAGGGTTAAGGTTTGAGTTACGCCTAGGGTAAGGGTTCTATTAACCAGAAAGCCCTGAGTTCCAAGAACACAGCAGCTGCGAAGGACTAGCCAAGAAGAGCGCAAAAGTACCACAACATGCCTGCCTCCACAGCTTTTTCCTTGGGGACATGCCTAATTCCTGGCTGATTGCCTTTCTCGTCATAGGGTTGGGGTTCGGCCTAGGGCTAGGATTTTTAAAAGCAGGAAGCCCTGAGTTCCAGGCACACTGGAGCTGTGAAAGGCATCCAAAAGGGATTGCAAAAGTGCCACAACATGGCTGCTTTCACGGCTTTTTCCTTGGCAAGACGCCTAACACCAGGCTGACTTACCTTCCCAGGGTTACTATTAGGCTTAAGCCTAGGGCTACGATTTTTAAAAACTAGGAAGCCCTTAGCTCCAGGCACACTGCAGCTGTTCAAGGCATCCCAAGGGGAGTACAAAAGTGCAACAACATGGCAGCTTTCACAGCTTTTTCCTTGGCACCATCCCTATACCTAGGCTGATTTATCTGCCTAGGGTAGGTTAGGAGTTCAGCCTAGGGCTTGAATTTCTTTAACCAGGAAGCCCTGAGTTCCAGGCTTACTTCATCTGCCAAAGGCATCCCAAAGGGAGTGCAGAAGTGCCACAACATGGCTGCTTTCACGGCTTTTTCCCTTAGGAAGATCCCTAATACCCGGCTGATTTACCTTCCTAGGGTTACTGTTAGGCTTAGGCCTAGGACTTTTAAAACCAGGAAGCCCTGGGCTCCAGGCACACTGCAGCTGCAAAAGGCATCCCAAGGGGAGCGCAAAAAGTGACGCAACTTGGCTGCCACCACTGATATTTCCATGAGAGCATCCCGAACCATAGGTTGATTTTCCTTCCTAGGGTTAAGGTTTGAGTTACGCCTAGGGTAAGGGTCTATTAACCAGAAAGCCCTGAGTTCCAAGAACACAGCAGCTGCGAAGGACTACCCAAGAAGAGCGCAAAAGTACCACAACATGCCTGCCTCCACAGCTTTTTCCTTGGGGACATGCCTAATTCCTGGCTGATTTGCCGTTCTCGTCTTAGGGTTGAGGTTCGGCCTAGGCTAGGATTTTTAAAATCAGGAAGCCCTGAGTTCCAGGCACACTGGAGCTGTGAAAAGGCATCCAAAAGGGAGTGCAAAAGTGCCACAACATGGCTGCTTTCACGGCTTTTTCCTTGGCAAGAAGCCTAACATCAGGCTGATTTACTTTCCCAGGGTTACTGTTAGGCTTAGGCCTAGGGCTAGGATTTTTGAAACTAGGGAAGCCCTTAGCTCCAGGGCACACTGCAAGCTGTTCAAGGCATCCCAAGGGGAGTACAAAAGTGCAACAACATGGCAGCTTTCACAGCTTTTTCCTTGGCACCATCCCTATACCTAGGCTGATTTATCTGCCTAGGGTTAGGGTTAGGGTTCAGCTAGGGCTTGGATTTCTTTAACCAGGAAGCCCTGAGTTCCAGGCTTACTTCATCTGCCAAAGGCATCCCAAAGGGAGCTGCAGAAGTGCCACAACATGGCTGCTTTCACGGCTTTTCCCTTAGGAAGAACCCTAATACCCGGCTGATTTACCTTCCTAGGGTTACTGTTAGGCTTAGGCCTAGGACTTTTAAAACCAGGAAGCCCTGGGCTCCAGGCACACTGCAGCTGCAAAAGGCATCCCAAGGGGAGCGCAAAAGTGACGCAACTTGGCTGCCACCACTGATATTTCCATGAGACCATCCCGAACCATAGGCTGATTTTCCTTCCTAGGGTTAAGGTTTGAGTTACGCCTAGGGTAAGGGTTCTATTAACCAGAAAGCCCTGAGTTCCAAGAACACAGCAGCTGCGAAGGACTACCCAAGAAGAGCGCAAAAGTAGCACAACATGCCTGCCTCCACAGCTTTTTCCTTGGGGACATGCCTAATTCCTGGCTGATTTGCCTTTCTCGTCTTAGGGTTGGGGTTCGGCCTAGGGCTAGGATTTTAAAATCAGGAAGCCCTGAGTTCCAGGCACACTGGAGCTGTGAAAGGCATCCAAAAGGGAGTGCAAAAGTGCCACAACATGGCTGCTTTCACGGCTTTTTCCTTGGCAAGAAGCCTAACACCAGGCTGATTTGCCTTCCCAGGGTTACTGTTAGGGCTTAGGCCTAGGGCTAGGATTTTAAAACTAGGAAGCCTGGGCTCCAGGCACACTGCAGCTGTTCAAGGCATCCCAAGGGGAGTACAAAAGTGCAACAACATGGCAGCTTTCACAGCTTTTTCCTTGGCACCATCCCTATACCTAGGCTGATTTATCTGCCTAGGGTTAGGGTTAGGGTTCCAGCTAGGGCTTGGATTTCTTTAACAGGAAGCCTGAGTTCCAGGCTTACTTCATCTGCCAAAGGCATCCCAAAGGAGTGCAGAAGTGCCACAACATGGCTGCTTTTCACGGCTTTTTCCTTGGCAAGAAGCCTAACATCAGGCTGATTTACTTTCCCAGGGTTACTGTTAGGCTTAGGCCTAGGGCTAGGATTTTTGAAACTAGGAAGCCCTTAGCTCCAGGCACACTGCAGCTGTTCAAGGCATCCCAAGGGGAGTACAAAGTGCAACAACCATGGCAGCTTTCACAGCTTTTTCCTTGGCACCATCCCTATACCTAGGCTGATTTATCTGCTAGGGTTAGGGTTAGGCTTCAGCCTAGGGCTTGAATTTTTTTAACCCAGGAAGCCCTGAGTTCCTAGGCTTACTTCATCTGCCAAAGGCATCCCAAAGGGAGTTGCAGAAGTGCCACAACATGGCTGCTTTCACGGCTTTTCCCTTAGGAAGAACCCTAATACCCGGCTGATTTACCTTCCTAGGGTTACTGTATAGGCTTAGGCCTAGGACTTTTAAAACCAGGAAGGCCCTGGGCTCCAGGCACACTGCAGCTGCGAAAGGCATCCCAAGGGGAGCGCAAAGTGATGCAACTTGGCTGCCACCACTGAGATTTCCATGAGACCATCCCGAACCATAGGCTGATTTTCCTTCCTAGGGTTAAGGTTTGAGTTACGCCTAGGGTAAGGGTTCTATTAACCAGAAAAGCCCTGAGTTCCAAGAACACAGCAGCTGCGAAGGACTAGCCAAGAAGAGCGCAAAAGTACCACAACATGCCTGCCTCCACAGCTTTTCCTTGGGGACATGCCTAATTCCTGGCTGATTTGCTTTCTCGTCTTAGGGTTGGGTTCGGCTAGGGCTAGGATTTTTAAAAGCAGGAAGCCCTGAGTTCCAGGCACACTGGAGCTGTGAAAGGCATCCAAAAGGGAGTGCAAAAGTGCCACAACATGGCTGCTTTCACGGCTTTTTCCTTGGCAGGAAGCCTAACACCCAGGCAGACATACTTTCCCAGGGTTACTGTTAGGCTTAGGCCTAGGGCTAGATTTTGAAACTAGGAAGCCCTTAGCTCCAGGCACACTGCAGCTGTTCAAGGCATCCCAAGGGGAGTACAAAAGTGCAACAACATGGCAGCTTTCACAGCTTTTTCCTTGGCACCATCCCTATACCTAGGCTGATTTATCTGCCTAGGGTTAGGGTTAGGGTTCAGCCTAGGGCTTGGATTTCTTTAACCAGGAAGCCCTGAGTTCCAGCTTACTTCATCTGCCAAAGGCATCCCAAAGGGAGTGCAGAAGTGCCACAACATGGCTGCTTTCACGGCTTTTTCCTTGGCAAGAAGCCTAACATCAGGCTGATTTACTTTCCCAGGGTTACTGTTAGGCTTAGGCCTAGGGCTAGGATTTTTGAAACTAGGAAGCCCTTAGCTCCAGGCACACTGCAGCTGTTCAAGGCATCCCAAGGGGAGTACAATAGTGCAACAACATGGCAGCTTTCACAGCTTTTTCCTTGGCACCATCCCTATACCTGGGCTGATTTATCTGCTAGGGTTAGGGTTAGGGTTCAGCCTAGGGCTTGAATTTTTTTAACCAGGAAGCCCTGAGTTCCAGGCTTACTTCATCTGCCAAAGCATCCCAAAGGGAGTGCAGAAGTGCCACAACATGGCTGCTTTCACGGCTTTTCCCTTAGGAAGAACCCTAATACCCGGCTGATTTACCTTCCTAGGGTTACTGTTAGGCTTAGGCCTAGGACTTTTAAAACCAGGAAGCCCTGGGCTCCAGCACACTGCAGCTGCGAAAGGCATCCAAAGGGGAGCGCAAAAGTGACGCAACTTGGCTGCCACCACTGATATTTCCATGAGACCATCCCGAACCATAGGTTGATTTTCCTTCCTAGGGTTAAGGTTTGAGTTACGCCTAGGGTAAGGGTCTATTAACCAGAAAGCCCTGAGTTCCAAGAACACAGCAGCCTGCGAAGGACTAGCCAAGAAGAGCGCAAAAGTACCACAACATGCCTGCCTCCACAGCTTTTTCCTTGGGGACATGCCTAATTCCTGGCTGATTTGCCTTTCTCGTCTTAGGGTTGGGTTCGGCCTAGGGCTAGGATTTTTAAAAGCAGGAAGCCCTGAGTTCCAGGCACACTGGAGCTGTGAAAGGCATCCAAAAGGGAGTGCAAAAGTGCCACAACATGGCTGCTTTCACGGCTTTTTCCTTGGCAAGAAGCCTAACACCAGGCTGATTTACTTTCCCAGGGTTACTGTTAGGCTTAGGCCTAGGGCTAGGATTTTTGAAACTAGGAGGCCCTTAGCTCCAGGCACACTGCAGCTGTTCAAGGCATCCCAAGGGGAGTACAAAAGTGCAACAACATGGCAGCTTTCCCAGGTTTTTCCTTGGCAAGAAGCCTAACACCAGGCTGATTTACTTTCCCAGGGTTACTGTTAGGCTTAGGCCTAGGGCTAGGATTTTTGAAACTAGGAAGCCCTTAGCTCCAGGCACACTGCAGCTGTTCAAGGCATCCCAAGGGGAGTACAAAAAGTGCAACAACATGGCAGCTTTCACAGCTTTTTCCTTGGCACCATCCCTATACTAGGCTGATTTATCTGCCTAGGGTTAGGGTTAGGGTTCAGCCTAGGGCTTGGATTTCTTTAACCAGGAAGCCCTGAGTTCCAGGCTTACTTCATCTGCCAAAGGCATCCCAAAGGGAGTGCAGAAGTGCCACAACATGGCTGCTTTCACGGCTTTTTCCTTGGCAAGAAGCCTAACATCAGGCTGATTTACCTTCCCAGGGTTACTGTTAGGCTTAGGCCTAGGGCTAGGATTTTTGAAACTAGGAAGCCCTTAGCTCCAGGCACACTGCAGCTGTTCAAGGCATCCCAAGGGGACTACAAAAGTGCAACAACATGGCTGCTTTCACGGCTTTTCCCTTAGGAAGAACCCTAATACCCGGCTGATTTACCTTCCTAGGGTTACTGTTAGGCTTAGGCCTAGGACTTGTAAAACCAGGAAGCCCTGGGCTCCAGGCACACTGCAGCTGCGAAAGGCATCCCAAGGGAGCGCAAAAGTGACGCAACTTGGCTGCCACCACTGATATTTCCATGAGACCATCCCGAACCATAGGTTGATTTTTCCTTCCTAGGTTAAGGTTTGAGTTACGCCTAGGGTAAGGGTTCTATTAACCAGAAAGCCCTGAGTTCCAAGAACACAGCAGCTGCGAAGGACTAGCCAAGAAGAGCGCAAAAGTACCACAACATGCCTGCCTCCACAGCTTTTTCCTTGGGGACATGCCTAATTCCTGGCTGATTTGCCTTTCTCGTCTTAGGGTTGGGGTTCGGCCTAGGGCTAGGATTTTTAAAAGCAGGAAGCCCTGAGTTCCAGGCACACTGGAGCTGTGAAAGGCATCCAAAAGGGAGTGCAAAAGTGCCACAACATGGCTGCTTTCACGGCTTTTTCCTTGGCAAGAAGCCTAACACCAGGCTGATTTGCCTTCCCAGGGTTACTGTTAGGCTTAGGCCTAGGGCTAGGATTTTTAAAACTAGGAAGCCCTGGGCTCCAGGCACACTGCAGCTGTTCAAGGCATCCCAAGGGGAGTACAAAAGTGCAACAACATGGCAGCTTTCACAGCTTTTTCCTTGGCACCATCCCTATACCTAGGCTGATTTATCTGCCTAGGGTTAGGGTTAGGGTTCAGCCTAGGGCTTGAATTTTTTTTAACCAGGAAGCCCTGAGTTCCAGGCTTACTTCATCTGCCAAAGGCATCCCAAAGGGAGTGCAGAAGTGCCACAACAATGGCTGCTTTCACGGCTTTTCCCTTAGGAAGAACCCTAATACCCGGCTGATTTACCTTCCTAGGGTTACTGTTAGGCTTAGGCCTAGGACTTTTAAAACCAGGAAGCCCTGGGCTCCAGGCACACTGCAGCTGCAAAAGGCATCCCAAGGGGAGCGCAAAAGTGACGCAACTTGGCTGCCACCACTGATATTTCCATGAGACCATCCCGAACCATAGGATGATTTTCCTTCCTAGGGTTAAGGTTTGAGTTACGCCTAGGGTAAGGGTTCTATTAACCAGAAAGCCCTGAGTTCCAAGAACACAGCAGCTGCGAAGGACTAGCCAAGAAGAGCGCAAAAGTACCACAACATGCCTGCCTCCACAGCTTTTTCCTTGGGGACATGCCTAATTCCTGGCTGATTTGCCTTTCTCGTCTTAGGGTTGGGGTTCGGCCTAGGGCTAGGATTTTTAAAAGCAGGAAGCCCTGAGTTCCAGGCACACTGCAGCTGTGAAAGGCATCCAAAAGGGAGTGCAAAAGTGCCACAACATGGCTGCTTTCACGGCTTTTTCCTTGGCAAGAAGCCTAACACCAGGCTGACATACTTTCCCAGGGTTACTGTTAGGCTTAGGCCTAGGGCTAGGATTTTTGAAACTAGGAAGCCCTGGGCTCCAGGCACACTGCAGCTGTTCAAGGCATCCCAAGGGGAGTACAAAAGTGCAACAACATGGCAGCTTTCACAGCTTTTTCCTTGGCACCATCCCTATACCTAGGCTGATTTATCTGCCTAGGGTTAGGGTTAGGGTTCAGCCTAGGGCTTGGATTTCTTTAACCAGGAAGCCCTGAGTTCCAGGCTTACTTCATCTGCCAAAGGCATCCCAAAGGGAGTGCAGAAGTGCCACAACATGGCTGCTTTCACGGCTTTTCCCTTAGGAAGAACCCTAATACCCGGCTGATTTACCTTCCTAGGGTTACTGTTAGGCTTAGGCCTAGGACTTTTAAAACCAGGAAGCCCTGGGCTCCAGGCACACTGCAGCTGCGAAAGGCATCCCAAGGGGAGCGCAAAAGTGACGCAACTTGGCTGCCACCACTGATATTTCCATGAGACCATCCCGAACCATAGGCTGATTTCCTTCCTAGGGTTAAGGTTTGAGTTACGCCTAGGGTAAGGGTCTATTAACCAGAAAGCCCTGAGTTCCAAGAACACAGCAGCTGCGAAGGACTAGCCAAGAAGAGCGCAAAAGTACCACAACATGCCTGCCTCCACAGCTTTTTCCTTGGGGACATGCCTAATTCCTGGCTGATTTGCCTTTCTCGTCTTAGGGTTGGGGTTCGGCCTAGGGCTAGGATTTTTAAAATCAGGAAGCCCTGAGTTCCAGGCACACTGGAGCTGTGAAAGGCATCCAAAAGGGAGTGCAAAAGTGCCACAACATGGCTGCTTTCACGGCTTTTTCCTTGGCAAGAAACCTAACATCAGGCTGATTTACTTTCCCAGGGTTACTGTTAGGCTTAGGCCTAGGGCTAGGATTTTTGAAACTAGGAAGCCCTGGGCTCCAGGCACACTGCAGCTGTTCAAGGCATCCCAAGGGGAGTACAAAAGTGCAACAACATGGCATCTTTCACAGCTTTTTCCTTGGCACCATCCCTATACCTAGGCTGATTTATCTGCCTAGGGTTAGGGTTAGGGTTCAGCCTAGGGCTTGGATTTCTTTAACCAGGAAGCCCTGAGTTCCAGGCTTACTTCATCTGCCAAGGCATCCCAAAGGGAGTGCAGAAGTGCCACAACATGGCTGCTTTCACGGCTTTTCCCTTAGGAAGAACCCTAATACCCGGCTGATTTACCTTCCTAGGGTTACTGTTAGGCTTAGCCTAGGACTTTTAAAACCAGGAAGCCCTGGGCTCCAGGCACACTGCAGCTGCAAAAGGCATCCCAAGGGGAGCGCAAAAGTGACGCAACTTGGCTGCCACCACTGATATTTCCATGAGACCATCCCGAACCATAGGCTGATTTTCCTTCCTAGGGTTAAGGTTTGAGTTACGCCTAGGGTAAGGGTTCTATTAACCAGAAAAGCCCTGAGTTCCAAGAACACAGCAGCTGCGAAGGACTAGCCAAGAAGAGCGCAAAAGTACCACAACATGCCTGCCTCCACAGCTTTTTTCCTTGGGGACATGCCTAATTCCTGGCTGATTTGCCTTTCTCGTCTTAGGGTTGGGGTTCGGCCTAGGGCTAGGATTTTTAAAAGCAGGAAGCCCTGAGTTCCAGGCACACTGGAGCTGTGAAAGGCATCCAAAAGGGAGTGCAAAAGTGCCACAACATGTCTGTTTCACGGCTTTTTCCTTGGCAGAAGCCTAACATCAGGCTGATTTACTTTCCCAGGGTTACTGTTAGGCTTAGGCCTAGGGCTAGGATTTTTGAAACTAGGAAGCCTTAGCTCCAGGCACACTGCAGCTGTTCAAGGCATCCCAAGGGGAGTACAAAAGTGCAACAACATGGCAGCTTTCACAGCTTTTTCCTTGGCACCATCCCTATACCTAGGCTGATTTATCTGCCTAGGGTTAGGGTTAGGGTTCAGCCTAGGGCTTGAATTTTTTTTACCAGGAAGCCCTGAGTTCCAGGCTTACTTCATCTGCCAAAGGCATCCAAAGGGAGTGCAGAAGTGCCACAACATGGCTGCTTTCACGGCTTTTCCCTTAGGAAGAACCTAATACCCGGCTGATTTACCTTCCTAGGGTTACTGTTAGGCTTAGGCCTAGGACTTTTAAAACCAGGAAGCCCTGGGCTCCAGGCACACTGCAGCTGCAAAAGGCATCCAAGGGGAGCGCAAAAGTGACGCAACTTGGCTGCCACCACTGATATTTCCATGAGACCATCCCGAACCATAGGATGATTTTCCTTCCTAGGGTTAAGGTTGAGTTACGCCTAGGGTAAGGGTTCTATTAACCAGAAAGCCCTGAGTTCCAAGAACACAGCAGCTGCGAAGGACTAGCCAAGAAGAGCGCAAAAGTACCACAACATGCCTGCCTCACAGCTTTTTCCTTGGGGACATGCCTAATTCCTGGCTGATTTGCCTTTCTCGTCTTAGGGTTGGGGTTCGGCCTAGGGCTAGGATTTTTAAAATCAGGAAGCCCTGAGTTCCAGGCACACTGCAGCTGTGAAAGGCATCCAAAAGGGAGTGCAAAAGTGCCACAACATGGCTGCTTTCACGGCTTTTTCCTTGGCAAGAAACCTAACATCAGGCTGATTTACTTTCCCAGGGTTACTGTTAGGCTTAGGCCTAGGGCTAGGATTTTTGAAACTAGGAAGCCCTGGGCTCCAGGCACACTGCAGCTGTTCAAGGCATCCCAAGGGGAGTACAAAAGTGCAACAACATGGCAGCTTTCACAGCTTTTTCCTTGGCACCATCCCTATACCTAGGCTGATTTATCTGCCTAGGGTTAGGGTTAGGGTTCAGCCTAGGGCTTGGATTTCTTTAACCAGGAAGCCCTGAGTTCCAGGCTTACTTCATCTGCCAAAGGCATCCCAAAGGGAGTGCAGAAGTGCCACAACATGGCTGCTTTCACGGCTTTTCCCTTAGGAAGAACCCTAATACCCGGCTGATTTACCTTCCCTAGGGTTACTGTTAGGCTTAGGCCTAGGACTTTTAAAACCAGGAAGCCCTGGGCCCCAGGCACACTGCAGCTGCGAAAGGCATCCCAAGGGGAGCGCAAAAGTGACGCAACTTGGCTGCCACCACTGATATTTCCATGAGCCCATCCCGAACCATAGGTTGATTTTCCTTCCTAGGGTTAAGGTTTGAGTTACGCCTAGGGTAAGGGTTCTATTAACCAGAAAGCCCTGAGTTCCAAGAACACAGCAGCTGCGAAGGACTAGCCAAGAAGAGCGCAAAAGTACCACAACATGCCTGCCTCCACAGCTTTTTCCTTGGGGACATGCCTAATTCCTGCTGATTTGCCTTTCTCGTCATAGGGTTGGGGTTCGGCCTAGGGCTAGGATTTTTAAAAGCAGGAAGCCCTGAGTTCCAGGCACACTGGAGCTGTGAAAGGCATCCAAAAGGGATTGCAAAAGTGCCACAACATGGCTGCTTTCACGGCTTTTTCCTTGGCAAGACGCCTAACACCAGGCTGACTTACCTTCCCAGGGTTACTATTAGGCTTAAGCCTAGGGCTACGATTTTTAAAACTAGGAAGCCCTTAGCTCCAGGCACACTGCAGCTGTTCAAGGCATCCCAAGGGGAGTACAAAAGTGCAACAACATGGCAGCTTTCACAGCTTTTTCCTTGGCACCATCCCTATACCTAGGCTGATTTATCTGCCTAGGGTTAGGGTTAGGGTTCAGCCTAGGGCTTGAATTTCTTTAACCAGGAAGCCCTGAGTTCCAGGCTTACTTCATCTGCCAAAGGCATCCCAAAGGGAGTGCAGAAGTGCCACAACATGGCTGCTTTCACGGCTTTTCCCTTAGGAAGATCCCTAATACCCGGCTGATTTACCTTCCTAGGGTTACTGTTAGGCTTAGGCCTAGGACTTTTAAAACCAGGAAGCCCTGGGCTCCAGGCACACTGCAGCTGCAAAAGGCATCCCAAGGGGAGCGCAAAAGTGACGCAACTTGGCTGCCACCACTGATATTTCCATGAGAGCATCCCGAACCATAGGTTGATTTTCCTTCCTAGGTTAAGGTTTGAGTTACGCCTAGGGTAAGGGTCTATTAACCAGAAAGCCCTGAGTTCCAAGAACACAGCAGCTGCGAAGGACTACCCAAGAAGAGCGCAAAGTACCACAACATGCCTGCCTCCACAGCTTTTTCCTTGGGGACATGCCTAATTCCTGGCTGATTTGCCTTTCTCGTCTAGGGTTGAGGTTCGGCCTAGGGCTAGGATTTTTAAAATCAGGAAGCCCTGAGTTCCAGGCACACTGGAGCTGTGAAAGGCATCCAAAAGGGAGTGCAAAAGTGCCACAACATGGCTGCTTTCACGGCTTTTTTCCTTGGCAAGAAGCCTAACATCAGGCTGATTTACTTTCCCAGGGTTACTGTTAGGCTTAGGCCTAGGGCTAGGATTTTTGAAACTAGGAAGCCCTTAGCTCCAGGCACACTGCAGCTGTTCAAGGCATCCCAAGGGGAGTACAAAAGTGCAACAACATGGCAGCTTTCACAGCTTTTTCCTTGGCACCATCCCTATACCTAGGCTGATTTATCTGCCTAGGGTTAGGGTTAGGGTTCAGCCTAGGGCTTGGATTTCTTTAACCAGGAAGCCCTGAGTTCCAGGCTTACTTCATCTGCCAAAGGCATCCCAAAGGGAGTGCAGAAGTGCCACAACATGGCTGCTTTCACGGCTTTTCCCTTAGGAAGAACCCTAATACCCGGCTGATTTTACCTTCCTAGGGTTACTGTTAGGCTTAGGCCTAGGACTTTAAAACCAGGAAGCCCTGGGCTCCAGGCACACTGCAGCTGCAAAAGGCATCCCAAGGGGAGCGCAAAAATGACGCAACTTGGCTGCCACCACTGATATTTCCATGAGACCATCCCGAACCATAGGCTGATTTTCCTTCCTAGGGTTAAGGTTTGAGTTACGCCTAGGGTAATGGGTTCTATTAACCAGAAAGCCCTGAGTTCCAAGAACACAGCAGCTGCGAAGGACTAGCCAAGAAGAGCGCAAAAGTACCACAACATGCCTGCCTCCACAGCTTGTTCCTTGGGGACATGCTAATTCCTGGCTGATTTGCCTTTCTCGTCTTAGGGTTGGGGTTCGGCCTAGGGCTAGGATTTTTAAAAGCAGGAAGCCCTGAGTTCCAGGCACACTGGAGCTGTGAAAGGCATCCAAAAGGGAGTGCAAAAGTGCCACAACATGGCTGCTTTCACGGCTTTTTCCTTGGCAAGAAGCCTAACACCAGGCTGATTTGCCTTCCCAGGGTTACTGTTAGGCTTAGGCCTAGGGCTAGGATTTTTAAAACTAGGAAGCCCTGGGCTCCAGGCACACTGCAGCTGTTCAAGGCATCCCAAGGGGAGTACAAAAGTGCAACAACATGGCAGCTTTCACAGCTTTTTCCTTGGCACCATCCCTATACCTAGGCTGATTTATCTGCCTAGGGTAGGGTTAGGGTTCAGCCTAGGGCTTGGATTTCTTAAACAGGAAGCCCTGAGTTCCAGGCTTACTTCATCTGCCAAAGGCATCCCAAAGGGAGTGCAGAAGTGCCACAACATGGCTGCTTTCACGGCTTTTTCCTTGGCAAGAAGCCTAACATCAGGCTGATTTACTTTCCCAGGGTTACTGTTAGGCTTAGGCCTAGGGCTAGGATTTTTGAAACTAGGAAGCCCTTAGCTCCAGGCACACTGCAGCTGTTCAAGGCATCCCAAGGGGAGTACAATAGTGCAACAACATGGCAGCTTTCACAGCTTTTTCCTTGGCACCATCCCTATACCTGGGCTGATTTATCTGCCTAGGGTTAGGGTTAGGGTTCAGCCTAGGGCTTGAATTTTTTTAACCAGGAAGCCCTGAGTTCCAGGCTTACTTCATCTGCCAAAGGCATCCCAAAGGGAGTGCAGAAGTGCCACAACATGGCTGCTTTCACGGCTTTTCCCTTAGGAAGAACCCTAATACCCGGCTGATTTACCTTCCTAGGGTTACTGTTAGGCTTAGGCCTAGGACTTTTAAAACCAGGAAGCCTGGGCTCCAGGCACACTGCAGCTGCGAAAGGCATCCAAAGGGGAGCGCAAAAGTGACGCAACTTGGCTGCCACCACTGATATTTCCATGAGACCATCCCGAACCATAGGTTGATTTTCCTTCCTAGGGTTAAGGTTTGAGTTACGCCTAGGGTAAGGGTCTATTAACCAGAAAGCCCTGAGTTCCAAGAACACAGCAGCTGCGAAGGACTACCCAAGAAGAGCGCAAAAGTACCACAACATGCCTGCCTCCACAGCTTTTTCCTTGGGGACATGCCTAATTCCTGGCTGATTTGCCTTTCTCGTCTTAGGGTTGCGGTTCGGCCTAGGGCTAGGATTTTTAAAGCAGGAAGCCCTGAGTTCCAGGCACACTGGAGCTGTGAAAGGCATCCAAAAGGGAGTGCAAAAGTGCCACAACATGGCTGCTTTCACGGCTTTTTCCTTGGCAAGAAGCCTAACACCAGGCTGATTTACTTTCCCAGGGTTACTGTTAGGCTTAGGCCTAGGGCTAGGATTTTTGAAACTAGGAGGCCCTTAGCTCCAGGCACACTGCAGCTGTTCAAGGCATCCCAAGGGGAGTACAAAAGTGCAACAACATGGCAGCTTTCCCAGGTTTTTCCTTGGCAAGAAGCCTAACACCAGGCTGATTTACTTTCCCAGGGTTACTGTTAGGCTTAGGCCTAGGGCTAGGATTTTTGAAACTAGGAAGCCCTTAGCTCCAGGCACACTGCAGCTGTTCAAGGCATCCCAAGGGGAGTACAAAAGTGCAACAACATGGCAGCTTTCACAGCTTTTTCCTTGGCACCATCCTATACCTAGGCTGATTTATCTGCCTAGGGTTAGGGTTAGGGTTCAGCCTAGGGCTGTTAGGGTTCAGCCTAGGGCTTGGATTTCTTTAACCAGGAAGCCCTGAGTTCCAGGCTTACTTGATCTGCCAAAGGCATCCCAAAGGGAGTGCAGAAGTGCCACAACATGGCTGCTTTCACGGCTTTTTCCTTGGCAAGAAGCCTAACATCAGGCTGATTTACCTTCCCAGGGTTACTGTTAGGCTTAGGCCTAGGGCTAGGATTTTTGAAACTAGGAAGCCCTTAGCTCCAGGCACACTGCAGCTGTTCAAGGCATCCCAAGGGGACTACAAAAGTGCAACAACATGGCTGCTTTCACGGCTTTTCCCTTAGGAAGAACCCTAATACCCGGCTGATTTACCTTCCTAGGGTTACTGTTAGGCTTAGGCCTAGGACTTGTAAAACCAGGAAGCCCTGGGCTCCAGGCACACTGCAGCTGCGAAAGGCATCCCAAGGGGAGCGCAAAAGTGACGCAACTTGGCTGCCACCACTGATATTTCCATGAGACCATCCCGAACCATAGGTTGATTTTCCTTCCTAGGGTTAAGGTTTGAGTTACGCCTAGGGTAAGGGTTCTATTAACCAGAAAGCCCTGAGTTCCAAGAACACAGCAGCTGCGAAGGACTAGCCAAGAAGAGCGCAAAAGTACCACAACATGCCTGCCTCCACAGCTTTTTCCTTGGGGACATGCCTAATTCCTGGCTGATTTGCCTTTCTCGTCTTAGGGTTGGGGTTCGGCCTAGGGCTAGGATTTTTAAAAGCAGGAAGCCCTGAGTTCCAGGCACACTGGAGCTGTGAAAGGCATCCAAAAGGGAGTGCAAAAGTGCCACAACATGGCTGCTTTCACGGCTTTTTCCTTGGCAAGAAGCCTAACACCAGGCTGATTTGCCTTCCCAGGGTTACTGTTAGGCTTAGGCCTAGGGCTAGGATTTTTAAAACTAGGAAGCCCTGGGCTCCAGGCACACTGCAGCTGTTCAAGGCATCCCAAGGGGAGTACAAAAGTGCAACAACATGGCAGCTTTCACAGCTTTTTCCTTGGCACCATCCCTATACCTAGGCTGATTTATCTGCCTAGGGTTAGGGTTAGGGTTCAGCCTAGGGCTTGAATTTTTTTTAACCAGGAAGCCCTGAGTTCCAGGCTTACTTCATCTGCCAAAGGCATCCCAAAGGGAGTGCAGAAGTGCCACAACATGGCTGCTTTCACGGCTTTTCCCTTAGGAAGAACCCTAATACCCGGCTGATTTACCTTCCTAGGGTTACTGTTAGGCTTAGGCCTAGGACTTTTAAAACCAGGAAGCCCTGGGCTCCAGGCACACTGCAGCTGCAAAAGGCATCCCAAGGGGAGCGCAAAAGTGACGCAACTTGGCTGCCACCACTGATATTTCCATGAGACCATCCCGAACCATAGGATGATTTTCCTTCCTAGGGTTAAGGTTTGAGTTACGCCTAGGGTAAGGGTTCTATTAACCAGAAAGCCCTGAGTTCCAAGAACACAGCAGCTGCGAAGGACTAGCCAAGAAGAGCGCAAAAGTACCACAACATGCCTGCCTCCACAGCTTTTTCCTTGGGGACATGCCTAATTCCTGGCTGATTTGCCTTTCTCGTCTTAGGGTTGGGGTTCGGCCTAGGGCTAGGATTTTTAAAAGCAGGAAGCCCTGAGTTCCAGGCACACTGGAGCTGTGAAAGGCATCCAAAAGGGAGTGCAAAAGTGCCACAACATGGCTGCTTTCACGGCTTTTTCCTTGGCAAGAAGCCTAACACCAGGCTGATTTGCCTTCCCAGGGTTACTGTTAGGCTTAGGCCTAGGGCTAGGATTTTTAAAACTAGGAAGCCCTGGGCTCCAGGCACACTGCAGCTGTTCAAGGCATCCCAAGGGGAGTACAAAAGTGCAACAACATGGCAGCTTTCACAGCTTTTTCCTTGGCACCATCCCTATACCTAGGCTGATTTATCTGCCTAGGGTTAGGGTTAGGGTTCAGCCTAGGGCTTGGATTTCTTTAACCAGGAAGCCCTGAGTTCCAGGCTTACTTCATCTGCCAAAGGCATCCCAAAGGGAGTGCAGAAGTGCCACAACATGGCTGCTTTCACGGCTTTTTCCTTGGCAAGAAGCCTAACATCAGGCTGATTTACTTTCCCAGGGTTACTGTTAGGCTTAGGCCTAGGGCTAGGATTTTTGAAACTAGGAAGCCCTTAGCTCCAGGCACACTGCAGCTGTTCAAGGCATCCCAAGGGGAGTACAATAGTGCAACAACATGGCAGCTTTCACAGCTTTTTCCTTGGCACCATCCCTATACCTGGGCTGATTTATCTGCCTAGGGTTAGGGTTAGGGTTCAGCCTAGGGCTTGAATTTTTTTAACCAGGAAGCCCTGAGTTCCAGGCTTACTTCATCTGCCAAAGGCATCCCAAAGGGAGTGCAGAAGTGCCACAACATGGCTGCTTTCACGGCTTTTCCCTTAGGAAGAACCCTAATACCCGGCTGATTTACCTTCCTAGGGTTACTGTTAGGCTTAGGCCTAGGACTTTTAAAACCAGGAAGCCCTGGGCTCCAGGCACACTGCAGCTGCGAAAGGCATCCAAAGGGGAGCGCAAAAGTGACGCAACTTGGCTGCCACCACTGATATTTCCATGAGACCATCCCGAACCATAGGTTGATTTTCCTTCCTAGGGTTAAGGTTTGAGTTACGCCTAGGGTAAGGGTCTATTAACCAGAAAGCCCTGAGTTCCAAGAACACAGCAGCTGCGAAGGACTAGCCAAGAAGAGCGCAAAAGTACCACAACATGCCTGCCTCCACAGCTTTTTCCTTGGGGACATGCCTAATTCCTGGCTGATTTGCCTTTCTCGTCTTAGGGTTGCGGTTCGGCCTAGGGCTAGGATTTTTAAAAGCAGGAAGCCCTGAGTTCCAGGCACACTGGAGCTGTGAAAGGCATCCAAAAGGGAGTGCAAAAGTGCCACAACATGGCTGCTTTCACGGCTTTTTCCTTGGCAAGAAGCCTAACACCAGGCTGATTTACTTTCCCAGGGTTACTGTTAGGCTTAGGCCTAGGGCTAGGATTTTTGAAACTAGGAGGCCCTTAGCTCCAGGCACACTGCAGCTGTTCAAGGCATCCCAAGGGGAGTACAAAAGTGCAACAACATGGCAGCTTTCCCAGGTTTTTCCTTGGCAAGAAGCCTAACACCAGGCTGATTTACTTTCCCAGGGTTACTGTTAGGCTTAGGCCTAGGGCTAGGATTTTTGAAACTAGGAAGCCCTTAGCTCCAGGCACACTGCAGCTGTTCAAGGCATCCCAAGGGGAGTACAAAAGTGCAACAACATGGCAGCTTTCACAGCTTTTTCCTTGGCACCATCCCTATACCTAGGCTGATTTATCTGCCTAGGGTTAGGGTTAGGGTTCAGCCTAGGGCTTGGATTTCTTTAACCAGGAAGCCCTGAGTTCCAGGCTTACTTGATCTGCCAAAGGCATCCCAAAGGGAGTGCAGAAGTGCCACAACATGGCTGCTTTCACGGCTTTTTCCTTGGCAAGAAGCCTAACATCAGGCTGATTTACCTTCCCAGGGTTACTGTTAGGCTTAGGCCTAGGGCTAGGATTTTTGAAACTAGGAAGCCCTTAGCTCCAGGCACACTGCAGCTGTTCAAGGCATCCCAAGGGGACTACAAAAGTGCAACAACATGGCTGCTTTCACGGCTTTTCCCTTAGGAAGAACCCTAATACCCGGCTGATTTACCTTCCTAGGGTTACTGTTAGGCTTAGGCCTAGGACTTGTAAAACCAGGAAGCCCTGGGCTCCAGGCACACTGCAGCTGCGAAAGGCATCCCAAGGGGAGCGCAAAAGTGACGCAACTTGGCTGCCACCACTGATATTTCCATGAGACCATCCCGAACCATAGGTTGATTTTCCTTCCTAGGGTTAAGGTTTGAGTTACGCCTAGGGTAAGGGTTCTATTAACCAGAAAGCCCTGAGTTCCAAGAACACAGCAGCTGCGAAGGACTAGCCAAGAAGAGCGCAAAAGTACCACAACATGCCTGCCTCCACAGCTTTTTCCTTGGGGACATGCCTAATTCCTGGCTGATTTGCCTTTCTCGTCTTAGGGTTGGGGTTCGGCCTAGGGCTAGGATTTTTAAAATCAGGAAGCCCTGAGTTCCAGGCACACTGGAGCTGTGAAAGGCATCCAAAAGGGAGTGCAAAAGTGCCACAACATGGCTGCTTTCACGGCTTTTTCCTTGGCAAGAAGCCTAACACCAGGCTGATTTGCCTTCCCAGGGTTACTGTTAGGCTTAGGCCTAGGGCTAGGATTTTTAAAACTAGGAAGCCCTGGGCTCCAGGCACACTGCAGCTGTTCAAGGCATCCCAAGGGGAGTACAAAAGTGCAACAACATGGCAGCTTTCACAGCTTTTTCCTTGGCACCATCCCTATACCTAGGCTGATTTATCTGCCTAGGGTTAGGGTTAGGGTTCAGCCTAGGGCTTGAATTTTTTTTAACCAGGAAGCCCTGAGTTCCAGGCTTACTTCATCTGCCAAAGGCATCCCAAAGGGAGTGCAGAAGTGCCACAACATGGCTGCTTTCACGGCTTTTCCCTTAGGAAGAACCCTAATACCCGGCTGATTTACCTTCCTAGGGTTACTGTTAGGCTTAGGCCTAGGACTTTTAAAACCAGGAAGCCCTGGGCTCCAGGCACACTGCAGCTGCAAAAGGCATCCCAAGGGGAGCGCAAAAGTGACGCAACTTGGCTGCCACCACTGATATTTCCATGAGACCATCCCGAACCATAGGATGATTTTCCTTCCTAGGGTTAAGGTTTGAGTTACGCCTAGGGTAAGGGTTCTATTAACCAGAAAGCCCTGAGTTCCAAGAACACAGCAGCTGCGAAGGACTAGCCAAGAAGAGCGCAAAAGTACCACAACATGCCTGCCTCCACAGCTTTTTCCTTGGGGACATGCCTAATTCCTGGCTGATTTGCCTTTCTCGTCTTAGGGTTGGGGTTCGGCCTAGGGCTAGGATTTTTAAAAGCAGGAAGCCCTGAGTTCCAGGCACACTGGAGCTGTGAAAGGCATCCAAAAGGGAGTGCAAAAGTGCCACAACATGGCTGCTTTCACGGCTTTTTCCTTGGCAAGAAGCCTAACACCAGGCTGACATACTTTCCCAGGGTTACTGTTAGGCTTAGGCCTAGGGCTAGGATTTTTGAAACTAGGAAGCCCTGGGCTCCAGGCACACTGCAGCTGTTCAAGGCATCCCAAGGGGAGTACAAAAGTGCAACAACATGGCAGCTTTCACAGCTTTTTCCTTGGCACCATCCCTATACCTAGGCTGATTTATCTGCCTAGGGTTAGGGTTAGGGTTCAGCCTAGGGCTTGGATTTCTTTAACCAGGAAGCCCTGAGTTCCAGGCTTACTTCATCTGCCAAAGGCATCCCAAAGGGAGTGCAGAAGTGCCACAACATGGCTGCTTTCACGGCTTTTCCCTTAGGAAGAACCCTAATACCCGGCTGATTTACCTTCCTAGGGTTACTGTTAGGCTTAGGCCTAGGACTTTTAAAACCAGGAAGCCCTGGGCTCCAGGCACACTGCAGCTGCGAAAGGCATCCCAAGGGGAGCGCAAAAGTGACGCAACTTGGCTGCCACCACTGATATTTCCATGAGACCATCCCGAACCATAGGCTGATTTTCCTTCCTAGGGTTAAGGTTTGAGTTACGCCTAGGGTAAGGGTCTATTAACCAGAAAGCCCTGAGTTCCAAGAACACAGCAGCTGCGAAGGACTAGCCAAGAAGAGCGCAAAAGTACCACAACATGCCTGCCTCCACAGCTTTTTCCTTGGGGACATGCCTAATTCCTGGCTGATTTGCCTTTCTCGTCTTAGGGTTGGGGTTCGGCCTAGGGCTAGGATTTTTAAAATCAGGAAGCCCTGAGTTCCAGGCACACTGGAGCTGTGAAAGGCATCCAAAAGGGAGTGCAAAAGTGCCACAACATGGCTGCTTTCACGGCTTTTTCCTTGGCAAGAAACCTAACATCAGGCTGATTTACTTTCCCAGGGTTACTGTTAGGCTTAGGCCTAGGGCTAGGATTTTTGAAACTAGGAAGCCCTGGGCTCCAGGCACACTGCAGCTGTTCAAGGCATCCCAAGGGGAGTACAAAAGTGCAACAACATGGCATCTTTCACAGATTTTTCCTTGGCACCATCCCTATACCTAGGCTGATTTATCTGCCTAGGGTTAGGGTTAGGGTTCAGCCTAGGGCTTGGATTTCTTTAACCAGGAAGCCCTGAGTTCCAGGCTTACTTCATCTGCCAAAGGCATCCCAAAGGGAGTGCAGAAGTGCCACAACATGGCTGCTTTCACCGCTTTTCCCTTAGGAAGAACCCTAATACCCGGCTGATTTACCTTCCTAGGGTTACTGTTAGGCTTAGGCCTAGGACTTTTAAAACCAGGAAGCCCTGGGCTCCAGGCACACTGCAGCTGCAAAAGGCATCCCAAGGGGAGCGCAAAAGTGACGCAACTTGGCTGCCACCACTGATATTTCCATGAGACCATCCCGAACCATAGGATGATTTTCCTTCCTAGGGTTAAGGTTTGAGTTACGCCTAGGGTAAGGGTTCTATTAACCAGAAAGCCCTGAGTTCCAAGAACACAGCAGCTGCGAAGGACTAGCCAAGAAGAGCGCAAAAGTACCACAACATGCCTGCCTCCACAGCTTTTTCCTTGGGGACATGCCTAATTCCTGGCTGATTTGCCTTTCTCGTCTTAGGGTTGGGGTTCGGCCTAGGGCTAGGATTTTTAAAAGCAGGAAGCCCTGAGTTCCAGGCACACTGGAGCTGTGAAAGGCATCCAAAAGGGAGTGCAAAAGTGCCACAACATGTCTGTTTCACGGCTTTTTCCTTGGCAAGAAGCCTAACACCAGGCTGATTTACCTTCCCAGGGTTACTGTTAGGCTTAGGCCTAGGGCTAGGATTTTTGAAACTAGGAAGCCCTTAGCTCCAGGCACACTGCAGCTGTTCAAGGCATCCCAAGGGGAGTACAAAAGTGCAACAACATGGCAGCTTTCACAGCTTTTTCCTTGGCACCATCCCTATACCTAGGCTGATTTATCTGCCTAGGGTTAGGGTTAGGGTTCAGCCTAGGGCTTGAATTTTTTTTACCAGGAAGCCCTGAGTTCCAGGCTTACTTCATCTGCCAAAGGCATCCCAAAGGGAGTGCAGAAGTGCCACAACATGGCTGCTTTCACGGCTTTTCCCTTAGGAAGAACCCTAATACCCGGCTGATTTACCTTCCTAGGGTTACTGTTAGGCTTAGGCCTAGGACTTTTAAAACCAGGAAGCCCTGGGCTCCAGGCACACTGCAGCTGCGAAAGGCATCCCAAGGGGAGCGCAAAAGTGACGCAACTTGGCTGCCACCACTGATATTTCCATGAGACCATCCCGAACCATAGGATGATTTTCCTTCCTAGGGTTAAGGTTTGAGTTACGCCTAGGGTAAGGGTTCTATTAACCAGAAAGCCCTGAGTTCCAAGAACACAGCAGCTGCGAAGGACTAGCCAAGAAGAGCGCAAAAGTACCACAACATGCCTGCCTCCACAGCTTTTTCCTTGGGGACATGCCTAATTCCTGGCTGATTTGCCTTTCTCGTCTTAGGGTTGGGGTTCGGCCTAGGGCTAGGATTTTTAAAATCAGGAAGCCCTGAGTTCCAGGCACACTGCAGCTGTGAAAGGCATCCAAAAGGGAGTGCAAAAGTGCCACAACATGGCTGCTTTCACGGCTTTTTCCTTGGCAAGAAACCTAACATCAGGCTGATTTACTTTCCCAGGGTTACTGTTAGGCTTAGGCCTAGGGCTAGGATTTTTGAAACTAGGAAGCCCTGGGCTCCAGGCACACTGCAGCTGTTCAAGGCATCCCAAGGGGAGTACAAAAGTGCAACAACATGGCAGCTTTCACAGCTTTTTCCTTGGCACCATCCCTATACCTAGGCTGATTTATCTGCCTAGGGTTAGGGTTAGGGTTCAGCCTAGGGCTTGGATTTCTTTAACCAGGAAGCCCTGAGTTCCAGGCTTACTTCATCTGCCAAAGGCATCCCAAAGGGAGTGCAGAAGTGCCACAACATGGCTGCTTTCACGGCTTTTCCCTTAGGAAGAACCCTAATACCCGGCTGATTTACCTTCCTAGGGTTACTGTTAGGCTTAGGCCTAGGACTTTTAAAACCAGGAAGCCCTGGGCTCCAGGCACACTGCAGCTGCGAAAGGCATCCCAAGGGGAGCGCAAAAGTGACGCAACTTGGCTGCCACCACTGATATTTCCATGAGAGCATCCCGAACCATAGGTTGATTTTCCTTCCTAGGGTTAAGGTTTGAGTTACGCCTAGGGTAAGGGCTCTATTAACCAGAAAGCCCTGAGTTCCAAGAACACAGCAGCTGCGAAGGACTAGCCAAGAAGAGCGCAAAAGTACCACAACATGCCTGCCTCCACAGCTTTTTCCTTGTGGACATGCCTAATTCCTGGCTGATTTGCCTTTCTCGTCATAGGGTTGGGGTTCGGCCTAGGGCTAGGATTTTTAAAATCAGGAAGCCCTGAGTTCCAGGCACACTGGAGCTGTGAAAGGCATCCAAAAGGGAGTGCAAAAGTGCCACAACATGGCTGCTTTCACGGCTTTTTCCTTGGCAAGACGCCTAACACCAGGCTGATTTACCTTCCCAGGGTTACTGTTAGGCTTAGGCCTAGGGCTAGGATTTTTAAAACTAGGAAGCCCTTAGCTCCAGGCACACTGCAGCTGTTCAAGGCATCCCAAGGGGAGTACAAAAGTGCAACAACATGGCAGCTTTCACAGCTTTTTCCTTGGCACCATCCCTATACCTAGGCTGATTTATCTGCCTAGGGTTAGGGTTAGGGTTCAGCCTAGGGCTTGAATTTCTTTAACCAGGAAGCCCTGAGTTCCAGGCTTACTTCATCTGCCAAAGGCATCCCAAAGGGAGTGCAGAAGTGCCACAACATGGCTGCTTTCACGGCTTTTCCCTTAGGAAGAACCCTAATACCCGGCTGATTTACCTTCCTAGGGTTACTGTTAGGCTTAGGCCTAGGGCTAGGATTTTTGAAACTAGGAAGCCCTTAGCTCCAGGCACACTGCAGCTGTTCAAGGCATCCCAAGGGGAGTACAAAAGTGCAACAACATGGCAGCTTTCACAGCTTTTTCCTTGGCACCATCCCTATACCTAGGCTGATTTATCTGCCTAGGGTTAGGGTTAGGGTTCAGCCTAGGGCTTGGATTTTTTTAACCAGGAAGCCCTGAGTTCCAGGCTTACTTCATCTGCCAAAGGCATCCCAAAGGGAGTGCAAAAGTGCCACAACATGGCTGCTTTCACGGCTTTTTCCTTGGCAAGAAGCCTAACATCAGGCTGATTTACCTTCCCAGGGTTACTGTTAGGCTTAGGCCTAGGGCTAGGATTTTTGAAACTAGGAAGCCCTTAGCTCCAGGCACACTGCAGCTGTTCAAGGCATCCCAAGGGGAGTACAAAAGTGCAACAACATGGCTGCTTTCACGGCTTTTCCCTTAGGAAGAACCCTAATACCCGGCTGATTTACCTTCCTAGGGTTACTGTTAGGCTTAGGCCTAGGACTTTTAAAACCAGGAAGCCCTGGGCCCCAGGCACACTGCAGCTGCGAAAGGCATCCCAAGGGGAGCGCAAAAGTGACGCAACTTGGCTGCCACCACTGATATTTCCATGAGACCATCCCGAACCATAAGTTGATTTTCCTTCCTAGGGTTAAGGTTTGAGTTACGCCTAGGGTAAGGGTTCTATTAACCAGAAAGCCCTGAGTTCCAAGAACACAGCAGCTGCGAAGGACTAGCCAAGAAGAGCGCAAAAGTACCACAACATGCCTGCCTCCACAGCTTTTTCCTTGGGGACATGCCTAATTCCTGGCTGATTTGCCTTTCTCATCATAGGGTTGGGGTTCGGCCTAGGGCTAGGATTTTTAAAAGCAGGAAGCCCTGAGTTCCAGGCACACTGGAGCTGTGAAAGGCATCCAAAAGGGATTGCAAAAGTGCCACAACATGGCTGCTTTCACGGCTTTTTCCTTGGCAAGACGCCTAACACCAGGCTGACTTACCTTCCCTGGGTTACTACTAGGCTTAAGCCTAGGGCTACGATTTTTAAAACTAGGAAGCCCTTAGCTCCAGGCACACTGCAGCTGTTCAAGGCATCCCAAGGGGAGTACAAAAGTGCAACAACATGGCAGCTTTCACAGCTTTTTCCTTGGCACCATCCCTATACCTAGGCTGATTTATCTGCCTAGGGTTAGGGTTAGGGTTCAGCCTAGGGCTTGAATTTCTTTAACCAGGAAGCCCTGAGTTCCAGGCTTACTTCATCTGCCAAAGGCATCCCAAAGGGAGTGCAGAAGTGCCACAACATGGCTGCTTTCACGGCTTTTCCCTTAGGAAGAACCCTAATACCCGGCTGATTTACCTTCCTAGGGTTACTGTTAGGCTTAGGCCTAGGACTTTTAAAACCAGGAAGCCCTGGGCTCCAGGCACACTGCAGCTGCAAAAGGCATCCCAAGGGGAGCGCAAAAGTGACGCAACTTGGCTGCCACCACTGATATTTCCATGAGACCATCCCGAACCATAGGTTGATTTTCCTTCCTAGGGTTAAGGTTTGAGTTACGCCTAGGGTAAGGGTCTATTAACCAGAAAGCCCTGAGTTCCAAGAACACAGCAGCTGCGAAGGACTAGCCAAGAAGAGCGCAAAAGTACCACAACATGCCTGCCTCCACAGCTTTTTCCTTGGGGACATGCCTAATTCCTGGCTGATTTGCCTTTCTCGTCTTAGGGTTGGGGTTCGGCCTAGGGCTAGGATTTTTAAAAGCAGGAAGCCCTGAGTTCCAGGCACACTGGAGCTGTGAAAGGCATCCAAAAGGGAGTGCAAAAGTGCCACAACATGGCTGCTTTCACGGCTTTTTCCTTGGCAAGAAGCCTAACACCAGGCTGACATACTTTCCCAGGGTTACTGTTAGGCTTAGGCCTAGGGCTAGGATTTTTGAAACTAGGAAGCCCTGGGCTCCAGGCACACTGCAGCTGTTCAAGGCATCCCAAGGGGAGTACAAAAGTGCAACAACATGGCAGCTTTCACAGCTTTTTCCTTGGCACCATCCCTATACCTAGGCTGATTTATCTGCCTAGGGTTAGGGTTAGGGTTCAGCCTAGGGCTTGGATTTCTTTAACCAGGAAGCCCTGAGTTCCAGGCTTACTTCATCTGCCAAAGGCATCCCAAAGGGAGTGCAGAAGTGCCACAACATGGCTGCTTTCACGGCTTTTCCCTTAGGAAGAACCCTAATACCCGGCTGATTTACCTTCCTAGGGTTACTGTTAGGCTTAGGCCTAGGACTTTTAAAACCAGGAAGCCCTGGGCTCCAGGCACACTGCAGCTGCAAAAGGCATCCCAAGGGGAGCGCAAAAGTGACGCAACTTGGCTGCCACCACTGATATTTCCATGAGACCATCCCGAACCATAGGCTGATTTTCCTTCCTAGGGTTAAGGTTTGAGTTACGCCTAGGGTAAGGGTTCTATTAACCAGAAAGCCCTGAGTTCCAAGAACACAGCAGCTGCGAAGGACTAGCCAAGAAGAGCGCAAAAGTACCACAACATGCCTGCCTCCACAGCTTTTTCCTTGTGGACATGCCTAATTCCTGGCTGATTTGCCTTTCTCGTCTTAGGGTTGGGGTTCGGCCTAAGGCTAGGATTTTTAAAATCAGGAAGCCCTGAGTTCCAGGCACACTGGAGCTGTGAAAGGCATCCAAAAGGGAGTGCAAAAGTGCCACAACATGGCTGTTTCACGGCTTTTTCCTTGGCAAGAAGCCTAACATCAGGCTGATTTACTTTCCCAGGGTTACTGTTAGGCTTAGGCCTAGGGCTAGGATTTTTGAAACTAGGAAGCCCTTAGCTCCAGGCACACTGCAGCTGTTCAAGGCATCCCAAGGGGAGTACAAAAGTGCAACAACATGGCAGCTTTCACAGCTTTTTCCTTGGCACCATCCCTATACCTAGGCTGATTTATCTGCCTAGGGTTAGGGTTAGGGTTCAGCCTAGGGCTTGGATTTCTTTAACCAGGAAGCCCTGAGTTCCAGGCTTATTTCATCTGCCAAAGGCATCCCAAAGGGAGTGCAGAAGTGCCACAACATGGCTGCTTTCACGGCTTTTTCCTTGGCAAGAAGCCTAACATCAGGCTGATTTACTTTCCCAGGGTTACTGTTAGGCTTAGGCCTAGGGCTAGGATTTTTGAAACTAGGAAGCCCTTAGCTCCAGGCATACTGCAGCTGTTCAAGGCATCCCAAGGGGAGTACAAAAGTGCAACAACATGGCAGCTTTCACAGCTTTTTCCTTGGCACCATCCCTATACGTGGGCTGATTTATCTGCCTAGGGTTAGGGTTAGGGTTCAGCCTAGGGCTTGAATTTTTTTTACCAGGAAGCCCTGAGTTCCAGGCTTACTTCATCTGCCAAAGGCATCCCAAAGGGAGTGCAGAAGTGCCACAACATGGCTGCTTTCACGGCTTTTCCCTTAGGAAGAACCCTAATACCCGGCTGATTTACCTTCCTAGGGTTACTGTTAGGCTTAGGCCTAGGACTTTTAAAACCAGGAAGCCCTGGGCCCCAGGCACACTGCAGCTGCGAAAGGCATCCCAAGGGGAGCGCAAAAGTGACGCAACTTGGCTGCCACCACTGATATTTCCATGAGACCATCCCGAACCATAGGTTGATTTTCCTTCCTAGGGTTAAGGTTTGAGTTACGCCTAGGGTAAGGGTTCTATTAACCAGAAAGCCCTGAGTTCCAAGAACACAGCAGCTGCGAAGGACTAGCCAAGAAGAGCGCAAAAGTACCACAACATGCCTGCCTCCACAGCTTTTTCCTTGGGGACATGCCTAATTCCTGGCTGATTTGCCTTTCTCGTCATAGGGTTGGGGTTCGGCCTAGGGCTAGGATTTTTAAAAGCAGGAAGCCCTGAGTTCCAGGCACACTGGAGCTGTGAAAGGCATCCAAAAGGGATTGCAAAAGTGCCACAACATGGCTGCTTTCACGGCTTTTTCCTTGGCAAGAAGCCTAACACCCGGCTGACTTACCTTCCCAGGGTTACTATTAGGCTTAAGCCTAGGGCTACGATTTTTAAAACTAGGAAGCCCTTAGCTCCAGGCACACTGCAGCTGTTCAAGGCATCCCAAGGGGAGTACAAAAGTGCAACAACATGGCAGCTTTCACAGCTTTTTCCTTGGCACCATCCCTATACCTAGGCTGATTTATCTGCCTAGGGTTAGGGTTAGGGTTCAGCCTAGGGCTTGAATTTCTTTAACCAGGAAGCCCTGAGTTCCAGGCTTACTTCATCTGCCAAAGGCATCCCAAAGGGAGTGCAGAAGTGCCACAACATGGCTGCTTTCACGGCTTTTCCCTTAGGAAGATCCCTAATACCCGGCTGATTTACCTTCCTAGGGTTACTGTTAGGCTTAGGCCTAGGACTTTTAAAACCAGGAAGCCCTGGGCTCCAGGCACACTGCAGCTGCAAAAGGCATCCCAAGGGGAGCGCAAAAGTGACGCAACTTGGCTGCCACCACTGATATTTCCATGAGACCATCCCGAACCATAGGTTGATTTTCCTTCCTAGGGTTAAGGTTTGAGTTACGCCTAGGGTAAGGGTTCTATTAACCAGAAAGCCCTGAGTTCCAAGAACACAGCAGCTGCGAAGGACTAGCCAAGAAGAGCGCAAAAGTACCACAACATGCCTGCCTCCACAGCTTTTTCCTTGTGGACATGCCTAATTCCTGGCTGATTTGCCTTTCTCGTCTTAGGGTTGGGGTTCGGCCTAGGGCTAGGATTTTTAAAATCAGGAAGCCCTGAGTTCCAGGCACACTGGAGCTGTGAAAGGCATCCAAAAGGGAGTGCAAAAGTGCCACAACATGGCTGTTTCACGGCTTTTTCCTTGGCAAGAAGCCTAACATCAGGCTGATTTACTTTCCCAGGGTTACTGTTAGGCTTAGGCCTAGGGCTAGGATTTTTGAAACTAGGAAGCCCTTAGCTCCAGGCACACTGCAGCTGTTCAAGGCATCCCAAGGGGAGTACAAAAGTGCAACAACATGGCAGCTTTCACAGCTTTTTCCTTGGCACCATCCCTATACCTAGGCTGATTTATCTGCCTAGGGTTAGGGTTAGGGTTCAGCCTAGGGCTTGGATTTCTTTAACCAGGAAGCCCTGAGTTCCAGGCTTACTTCATCTGCCAAAGGCATCCCAAAGGGAGTGCAGAAGTGCCACAACATGGCTGCTTTCACGGCTTTTCCCTTAGGAAGAACCCTAATACCCGGCTGATTTACCTTCCTAGGGTTACTGTTAGGCTTAGGCCTAGGACTTTTAAAACCAGGAAGCCCTGGGCTCCAGGCACACTGCAGCTGCGAAAGGCATCCCAAGGGGAGCGCAAAAGTGACGCAACTTGGCTGCCACCACTGATATTTCCATGAGACCATCCCGAACCATAGGCTGATTTTCCTTCCTAGGGTTAAGGTTTGAGTTACGCCTAGGGTAAGGGTTCTATTAACCAGAAAGCCCTGAGTTCCAAGAACACAGCAGCTGCGAAGGACTAGCCAAGAAGAGCGCAAAAGTACCACAACATGCCTGCCTCCACAGCTTTTTCCTTGGGGACATGCCTAATTCCTGGCTGATTTGCCTTTCTCGTCTTAGGGTTGGGGTTCGGCCTAGGGCTAGGATTTTTAAAAGCAGGAAGCCCTGAGTTCCAGGCACACTGCAGCTGTGAAAGGCATCCAAAAGGGAGTGCAAAAGTGCCACAACATGGCTGCTTTCACGGCTTTTTCCTTGGCAAGAAGCCTAACACCAGGCTGATTTGCCTTCCCAGGGTTACTGTTAGGCTTAGGCCTAGGGCTAGGATTTTTAAAACTAGGAAGCCCTGGGCTCCAGGCACACTGCAGCTGTTCAAGGCATCCCAAGGGGAGTACAAAAGTGCAACAACATGGCAGCTTTCACAGCTTTTTCCTTGGCACCATCCCTATACCTAGGCTGATTTATCTGCCTAGGGTTAGGGTTAGGGTTCAGCCTAGGGCTTGGATTTCTTTAACCAGGAAGCCCTGAGTTCCAGGCTTACTTCATCTGCCAAAGGCATCCCAAAGGGAGTGCAGAAGTGCCACAACATGGCTGCTTTCACGGCTTTTTCCTTGGCAAGAAGCCTAACATCAGGCTGATTTACTTTCCCAGGGTTACTGTTAGGCTTAGGCCTAGGGCTAGGATTTTTGAAACTAGGAAGCCCTTAGCTCCAGGCACACTGCAGCTGTTCAAGGCATCCCAAGGGGAGTACAATAGTGCAACAACATGGCAGCTTTCACAGCTTTTTCCTTGGCACCATCCCTATACCTGGGCTGATTTATCTGCCTAGGGTTAGGGTTAGGGTTCAGCCTAGGGCTTGAATTTTTTTAACCAGGAAGCCCTGAGTTCCAGGCTTACTTCATCTGCCAAAGGCATCCCAAAGGGAGTGCAGAAGTGCCACAACATGGCTGCTTTCACGGCTTTTCCCTTAGGAAGAACCCTAATACCCGGCTGATTTACCTTCCTAGGGTTACTGTTAGGCTTAGGCCTAGGACTTTTAAAACCAGGAAGCCCTGGGCTCCAGGCACACTGCAGCTGCGAAAGGCATCCCAAGGGGAGCGCAAAAGTGACGCAACTTGGCTGCCACCACTGATATTTCCATGAGACCATCCCGAACCATAGGTTGATTTTCCTTCCTAGGGTTAAGGTTTGAGTTACGCCTAGGGTAAGGGTTCTATTAACCAGAAAGCCCTGAGTTCCAAGAACACAGCAGCTGCGAAGGACTAGCCAAGAAGAGCGCAAAAGTACCACAACATGCCTGCCTCCACAGCTTTTTCCTTGGGGACATGCCTAATTCCTGGCTGATTTGCCTTTCTCGTCTTAGGGTTGGGGTTCGGCCTAGGGCTAGGATTTTGAAAAGCAGGAAGCCCTGAGTTCCAGGCACACTGGAGCTGTGAAAGGCATCCAAAAGGGAGTGCAAAAGTGCCACAACATGGCTGCTTTCACGGCTTTTTCCTTGGCAAGAAGCCTAACACCAGGCTGATTTGCCTTCCCAGGGTTACTGTTAGGCTTAGGCCTAGGGCTAGGATTTTTAAAACTAGGAAGCCCTGGGCTCCAGGCACACTGCAGCTGTTCAAGGCATCCCAAGGGGAGTACAAAAGTGCAACAACATGGCAGCTTTCACAGCTTTTTCCTTGGCACCATCCCTATACGTGGGCTGATTTATCTGCCTAGGGTTAGGGTTAGGGTTCAGCCTAGGGCTTGAATTTTTTTTACCAGGAAGCCCTGAGTTCCAGGCTTACTTCATCTGCCAAAGGCATCCCAAAGGGAGTGCAGAAGTGCCACAACATGGCTGCTTTCACGGCTTTTCCCTTAGGAAGAACCCTAATACCCGGCTGATTTACCTTCCTAGGGTTACTGTTAGGCTTAGGCCTAGGACTTTTAAAACCAGGAAGCCCTGGGCCCCAGGCACACTGCAGCTGCGAAAGGCATCCCAAGGGGAGCGCAAAAGTGACGCAACTTGGCTGCCACCACTGATATTTCCATGAGACCATCCCGAACCATAGGTTGATTTTCCTTCCTAGGGTTAAGGTTTGAGTTACGCCTAGGGTAAGGGTTCTATTAACCAGAAAGCCCTGAGTTCCAAGAACACAGCAGCTGCGAAGGACTAGCCAAGAAGAGCGCAAAAGTACCACAACATGCCTGCCTCCACAGCTTTTTCCTTGGGGACATGCCTAATTCCTGGCTGATTTGCCTTTCTCGTCATAGGGTTGGGGTTCGGCCTAGGGCTAGGATTTTTAAAAGCAGGAAGCCCTGAGTTCCAGGCACACTGGAGCTGTGAAAGGCATCCAAAAGGGATTGCAAAAGTGCCACAACATGGCTGCTTTCACGGCTTTTTCCTTGGCAAGAAGCCTAACACCCGGCTGACTTACCTTCCCAGGGTTACTATTAGGCTTAAGCCTAGGGCTACGATTTTTAAAACTAGGAAGCCCTTAGCTCCAGGCACACTGCAGCTGTTCAAGGCATCCCAAGGGGAGTACAAAAGTGCAACAACATGGCAGCTTTCACAGCTTTTTCCTTGGCACCATCCCTATACCTAGGCTGATTTATCTGCCTAGGGTTAGGGTTAGGGTTCAGCCTAGGGCTTGAATTTCTTTAACCAGGAAGCCCTGAGTTCCAGGCTTACTTCATCTGCCAAAGGCATCCCAAAGGGAGTGCAGAAGTGCCACAACATGGCTGCTTTCACGGCTTTTCCCTTAGGAAGATCCCTAATACCCGGCTGATTTACCTTCCTAGGGTTACTGTTAGGCTTAGGCCTAGGACTTTTAAAACCAGGAAGCCCTGGGCTCCAGGCACACTGCAGCTGCAAAAGGCATCCCAAGGGGAGCGCAAAAGTGACGCAACTTGGCTGCCACCACTGATATTTCCATGAGACCATCCCGAACCATAGGTTGATTTTCCTTCCTAGGGTTAAGGTTTGAGTTACGCCTAGGGTAAGGGTTCTATTAACCAGAAAGCCCTGAGTTCCAAGAACACAGCAGCTGCGAAGGACTAGCCAAGAAGAGCGCAAAAGTACCACAACATGCCTGCCTCCACAGCTTTTTCCTTGTGGACATGCCTAATTCCTGGCTGATTTGCCTTTCTCGTCTTAGGGTTGGGGTTCGGCCTAGGGCTAGGATTTTTAAAATCAGGAAGCCCTGAGTTCCAGGCACACTGGAGCTGTGAAAGGCATCCAAAAGGGAGTGCAAAAGTGCCACAACATGGCTGTTTCACGGCTTTTTCCTTGGCAAGAAGCCTAACATCAGGCTGATTTACTTTCCCAGGGTTACTGTTAGGCTTAGGCCTAGGGCTAGGATTTTTGAAACTAGGAAGCCCTTAGCTCCAGGCACACTGCAGCTGTTCAAGGCATCCCAAGGGGAGTACAAAAGTGCAACAACATGGCAGCTTTCACAGCTTTTTCCTTGGCACCATCCCTATACCTAGGCTGATTTATCTGCCTAGGGTTAGGGTTAGGGTTCAGCCTAGGGCTTGGATTTCTTTAACCAGGAAGCCCTGAGTTCCAGGCTTACTTCATCTGCCAAAGGCATCCCAAAGGGAGTGCAGAAGTGCCACAACATGGCTGCTTTCACGGCTTTTCCCTTAGGAAGAACCCTAATACCCGGCTGATTTACCTTCCTAGGGTTACTGTTAGGCTTAGGCCTAGGACTTTTAAAACCAGGAAGCCCTGGGCTCCAGGCACACTGCAGCTGCGAAAGGCATCCCAAGGGGAGCGCAAAAGTGACGCAACTTGGCTGCCACCACTGATATTTCCATGAGACCATCCCGAACCATAGGCTGATTTTCCTTCCTAGGGTTAAGGTTTGAGTTACGCCTAGGGTAAGGGTTCTATTAACCAGAAAGCCCTGAGTTCCAAGAACACAGCAGCTGCGAAGGACTAGCCAAGAAGAGCGCAAAAGTACCACAACATGCCTGCCTCCACAGCTTTTTCCTTGGGGACATGCCTAATTCCTGGCTGATTTGCCTTTCTCGTCTTAGGGTTGGGGTTCGGCCTAGGGCTAGGATTTTTAAAAGCAGGAAGCCCTGAGTTCCAGGCACACTGCAGCTGTGAAAGGCATCCAAAAGGGAGTGCAAAAGTGCCACAACATGGCTGCTTTCACGGCTTTTTCCTTGGCAAGAAGCCTAACACCAGGCTGATTTGCCTTCCCAGGGTTACTGTTAGGCTTAGGCCTAGGGCTAGGATTTTTAAAACTAGGAAGCCCTGGGCTCCAGGCACACTGCAGCTGTTCAAGGCATCCCAAGGGGAGTACAAAAGTGCAACAACATGGCAGCTTTCACAGCTTTTTCCTTGGCACCATCCCTATACCTAGGCTGATTTATCTGCCTAGGGTTAGGGTTAGGGTTCAGCCTAGGGCTTGGATTTCTTTAACCAGGAAGCCCTGAGTTCCAGGCTTACTTCATCTGCCAAAGGCATCCCAAAGGGAGTGCAGAAGTGCCACAACATGGCTGCTTTCACGGCTTTTTCCTTGGCAAGAAGCCTAACATCAGGCTGATTTACTTTCCCACGGTTACTGTTAGGCTTAGGCCTAGGGCTAGGATTTTTGAAACTAGGAAGCCCTTAGCTCCAGGCACACTGCAGCTGTTCAAGGCATCCCAAGGGGAGTACAATAGTGCAACAACATGGCAGCTTTCACAGCTTTTTCCTTGGCACCATCCCTATACCTGGGCTGATTTATCTGCCTAGGGTTAGGGTTAGGGTTCAGCCTAGGGCTTGAATTTTTTTAACCAGGAAGCCCTGAGTTCCAGGCTTACTTCATCTGCCAAAGGCATCCCAAAGGGAGTGCAGAAGTGCCACAACATGGCTGCTTTCACGGCTTTTCCCTTAGGAAGAACCCTAATACCCGGCTGATTTACCTTCCTAGGGTTACTGTTAGGCTTAGGCCTAGGACTTTTAAAACCAGGAAGCCCTGGGCTCCAGGCACACTGCAGCTGCGAAAGGCATCCCAAGGGGAGCGCAAAAGTGACGCAACTTGGCTGCCACCACTGATATTTCCATGAGACCATCCCGAACCATAGGTTGATTTTCCTTCCTAGGGTTAAGGTTTGAGTTACGCCTAGGGTAAGGGTTCTATTAACCAGAAAGCCCTGAGTTCCAAGAACACAGCAGCTGCGAAGGACTAGCCAAGAAGAGCGCAAAAGTACCACAACATGCCTGCCTCCACAGCTTTTTCCTTGGGGACATGCCTAATTCCTGGCTGATTTGCCTTTCTCGTCTTAGGGTTGGGGTTCGGCCTAGGGCTAGGATTTTGAAAAGCAGGAAGCCCTGAGTTCCAGGCACACTGGAGCTGTGAAAGGCATCCAAAAGGGAGTGCAAAAGTGCCACAACATGGCTGCTTTCACGGCTTTTTCCTTGGCAAGAAGCCTAACACCAGGCTGATTTGCCTTCCCAGGGTTACTGTTAGGCTTAGGCCTAGGGCTAGGATTTTTAAAACTAGGAAGCCCTGGGCTCCAGGCACACTGCAGCTGTTCAAGGCATCCCAAGGGGAGTACAAAAGTGCAACAACATGGCAGCTTTCACAGCTTTTTCCTTGGCACCATCCCTATACCTAGGCTGATTTATCTGCCTAGGGTTAGGGTTAGGGTTCAGCCTAGGGCTTGAATTTTTTTTAACCAGGAAGCCCTGAGTTCCAGGCTTACTTCATCTGCCAAAGGCATCCCAAAGGGAGTGCAGAAGTGCCACAACATGGCTGCTTTCACGGCTTTTCCCTTAGGAAGAACCCTAATACCCGGCTGATTTACCTTCCTAGGGTTACTGTTAGGCTTAGGCCTAGGACTTTTAAAACCAGGAAGCCCTGGGCTCCAGGCACACTGCAGCTGTGAAAGGCATCCCAAGGGGAGCGCAAAAGTGACGCAACTTGGCTGCCACCACTGATATTTCCATGAGACCATCCCGAACCATAGGCTGATTTTCCTTCCTAGGGTTAAGGTTTGAGTTACGCCTAGGGTAAGGGTTCTATTAACCAGAAAGCCCTGAGTTCCAAGAACACAGCAGCTGCGAAGGACTAGCCAAGAAGAGCGCAAAAGTACCACAACATGCCTGCCTCCACAGCTTTTTCCTTGGGGACATGCCTAATTCCTGGCTGATTTGCCTTTCTCGTCTTAGGGTTGGGGTTCGGCCTAGGGCTAGGATTTTTAAAATCAGGAAGCCCTGAGTTCCAGGCACACTGGAGCTGTGAAAGGCATCCAAAAGGGAGTGCAAAAGTGCCACAACATGGCTGCTTTCACGGCTTTTTCCTTGGCAAGAAGCCTAACATCAGGCTGATTTACTTTCCCAGGGTTACTGTTAGGCTTAGGCCTAGGGCTAGGATTTTTGAAACTAGGAAGCCCTGGGCTCCAGGCACACTGCAGCTGTTCAAGGCATCCCAAGGGGAGTACAAAAGTGCAACAACATGGCAGCTTTCACAGCTTTTTCCTTGGCACCATCCCTATACCTAGGCTGATTTATCTGCCTAGGGTTAGGGTTAGGGTTCAGCCTAGGGCTTGGATTTCTTTAACCAGGAAGCCCTGAGTTCCAGGCTTACTTCATCTGCCAAAGGCATCCCAAAGGGAGTGCAGAAGTGCCACAACATGGCTGCTTTCACGGCTTTTTCCTTGGCAAGAAGCCTAACATCAGGCTGATTTACTTTCCCAGGGTTACTGTTAGGCTTAGGCCTAGGGCTAGGATTTTTGAAACTAGGAAGCCCTTAGCTCCAGGCACACTGCAGCTGTTCAAGGCATCCCAAGGGGAGTACAAAAGTGCAACAACATGGCAGCTTTCACAGCTTTTTCCTTGGCACCATCCCTATACCTGGGCTGATTTATCTGCCTAGGGTTAGGGTTAGGGTTCAGCCTAGGGCTTGAATTTTTTTTACCAGGAAGCCCTGAGTTCCAGGCTTACTTCATCTGCCAAAGGCATCCCAAAGGGAGTGCAGAAGTGCCACAACATGGCTGCTTTCACGGCTTTTCCCTTAGGAAGAACCCTAATACCCGGCTGATTTACCTTCCTAGGGTTACTGTTAGGCTTAGGCCTAGGACTTTTAAAACCAGGAAGCCCTGGGCCCCAGGCACACTGCAGCTGCAAAAGGCATCCCAAGGGGAGCGCAAAAGTGACGCAACTTGGCTGCCACCACTGATATTTCCATGAGACCATCCCTAACCATAGGTTGATTTTCCTTCCTAGGGTTAAGGTTTGAGTTACGCCTAGGGTAAGGGTTCTATTAACCAGAAAGCCCTGAGTTCCAAGAACACAGCAGCTGCGAAGGACTAGCCAAGAAGAGCGCAAAAGTACCACAACATGCCTGCCTCCACAGCTTTTTCCTTGTGGACATGCCTAATTCCTGGCTGATTTGCCTTTCTCGTCTTAGGGTTGGGGTTCGGCCTAGGGCTAGGATTTTTAAAATCAGGAAGCCCTGAGTTCCAGGCACACTGGAGCTGTGAAAGGCATCCAAAAGGGAGTGCAAAAGTGCCACAACATGGCTGTTTCACGGCTTTTTCCTTGGCAAGAAGCCTAACACCAGGCTGATTTACTTTCCCAGGGTTACTGTTAGGCTTAGGCCTAGGGCTAGGATTTTTGAAACTAGGAAGCCCTTAGCTCCAGGCACACTGCAGCTGTTCAAGGCATCCCAAGGGGAGTACAAAAGTGCAACAACATGGCAGCTTTCACAGCTTTTTCCTTGGCACCATCCCTATACCTAGGCTGATTTATCTGCCTAGGGTTAGGGTTAGGGTTCAGCCTAGGGCTTGGATTTCTTTAACCAGGAAGCCCTGAGTTCCAGGCTTACTTCATCTGCCAAAGGCATCCCAAAGGGAGTGCAGAAGTGCCACAACATGGCTGCTTTCACGGCTTTTCCCTTAGGAAGAACCCTAATACCCGGCTGATTTACCTTCCTAGGGTTACTGTTAGGCTTAGGCCTAGGACTTTTAAAACCAGGAAGCCCTGGGCTCCAGGCACACTGCAGCTGCGAAAGGCATCCCAAGGGGAGCGCAAAAGTGACGCAACTTGGCTGCCACCACTGATATTTCCATGAGACCATCCCGAACCATGGGCTGATTTTCCTTCCTAGGGTTAAGGTTTGAGTTACGCCTAGGGTAAGGGTTCTATTAACCAGAAAGCCCTGAGTTCCAAGAACACAGCAGCTGCGAAGGACTAGCCAAGAAGAGCGCAAAAGTACCACAACATGCCTGCCTCCACAGCTTTTTCCTTGGGGACATGCCTAATTCCTGGCTGATTTGCCTTTCTCGTCTTAGGGTTGGGGTTCGGCCTAGGGCTAGGATTTTTAAAAGCAGGAAGCCCTGAGTTCCAGGCACACTGCAGCTGTGAAAGGCATCCAAAAGGGAGTGCAAAAGTGCCACAACATGGCTGCTTTCACGGCTTTTTCCTTGGCAAGAAGCCTAACACCAGGCTGATTTGCCTTCCCAGGGTTACTGTTAGGCTTAGGCCTAGGGCTAGGATTTTTAAAACTAGGAAGCCCTGGGCTCCAGGCACACTGCAGCTGTTCAAGGCATCCCAAGGGGAGTACAAAAGTGCAACAACATGGCAGCTTTCACAGCTTTTTCCTTGGCACCATCCCTATACCTAGGCTGATTTATCTGCCTAGGGTTAGGGTTAGGGTTCAGCCTAGGGCTTGGATTTCTTTAACCAGGAAGCCCTGAGTTCCAGGCTTACTTCATCTGCCAAAGGCATCCCAAAGGGAGTGCAGAAGTGCCACAACATGGCTGCTTTCACGGCTTTTCCCTTAGGAAGAACCCTAATACCCGGCTGATTTACCTTCCTAGGGTTACTGTTAGGCTTAGGCCTAGGACTTTTAAAACCAGGAAGCCCTGGGCTCCAGGCACACTGCAGCTGCGAAAGGCATCCCAAGGGGAGCGCAAAAGTGACGCAACTTGGCTGCCACCACTGATATTTCCATGAGACCATCCCGAACCATAGGTTGATTTTCCTTCCTAGGGTTAAGGTTTGAGTTACGCCTAGGGTAAGGGTTCTATTAACCAGAAAGCCCTGAGTTCCAAGAACACAGCAGCTGCGAAGGACTAGCCAAGAAGAGCGCAAAAGTACCACAACATGCCTGCCTCCACAGCTTTTTCCTTGGGGACATGCCTAATTCCTGGCTGATTTGCCTTTCTCGTCTTAGGGTTGGGGTTCGGCCTAGGGCTAGGATTTTTAAAATCAGGAAGCCCTGAGTTCCAGGCACACTGGAGCTGTGAAAGGCATCCAAAAGGGATTGCAAAAGTGCCACAACATGGCTGCTTTCACGGCTTTTTCCTTGGCAAGAAGCCTAACATCAGGCTGATTTACTTTCCCAGGGTTACTGTTAGGCTTAGGCCTAGGGCTAGGATTTTTGAAACTAGGAAGCCCTGGGCTCCAGGCACACTGCAGCTGTTCAAGGCATCCCAAGGGGAGTACAAAAGTGCAACAACATGGCAGCTTTCACAGCTTTTTCCTTGGCACCATCCCTATACCTAGGCTGATTTATCTGCCTAGGGTTAGGGTTAGGGTTCAGCCTAGGGCTTGAATTTTTTTTAACCAGGAAGCCCTGAGTTCCAGGCTTACTTCATCTGCCAAAGGCATCCCAAAGGGAGTGCAGAAGTGCCACAACATGGCTGCTTTCACGGCTTTTCCCTTAGGAAGAACCCTAATACCCGGCTGATTTACCTTCCTAGGGTTACTGTTAGGCTTAGGCCTAGGACTTTTAAAACCAGGAAGCCCTGGGCTCCAGGCACACTGCAGCTGTGAAAGGCATCCCAAGGGGAGCGCAAAAGTGACGCAACTTGGCTGCCACCACTGATATTTCCATGAGACCATCCCGAACCATAGGCTGATTTTCCTTCCTAGGGTTAAGGTTTGAGTTACGCCTAGGGTAAGGGTTCTATTAACCAGAAAGCCCTGAGTTCCAAGAACACAGCAGCTGCGAAGGACTAGCCAAGAAGAGCGCAAAAGTACCACAACATGCCTGCCTCCACAGCTTTTTCCTTGGGGACATGCCTAATTCCTGGCTGATTTGCCTTTCTCGTCTTAGGGTTGGGGTTCGGCCTAGGGCTAGGATTTTTAAAATCAGGAAGCCCTGAGTTCCAGGCACACTGGAGCTGTGAAAGGCATCCAAAAGGGAGTGCAAAAGTGCCACAACATGGCTGCTTTCACGGCTTTTTCCTTGGCAAGAAGCCTAACATCAGGCTGATTTACTTTCCCAGGGTTACTGTTAGGCTTAGGCCTAGGGCTAGGATTTTTGAAACTAGGAAGCCCTGGGCTCCAGGCACACTGCAGCTGTTCAAGGCATCCCAAGGGGAGTACAAAAGTGCAACAACATGGCAGCTTTCACAGCTTTTTCCTTGGCACCATCCCTATACCTAGGCTGATTTATCTGCCTAGGGTTAGGGTTAGGGTTCAGCCTAGGGCTTGGATTTCTTTAACCAGGAAGCCCTGAGTTCCAGGCTTACTTCATCTGCCAAAGGCATCCCAAAGGGAGTGCAGAAGTGCCACAACATGGCTGCTTTCACGGCTTTTTCCTTGGCAAGAAGCCTAACATCAGGCTGATTTACTTTCCCAGGGTTACTGTTAGGCTTAGGCCTAGGGCTAGGATTTTTGAAACTAGGAAGCCCTTAGCTCCAGGCACACTGCAGCTGTTCAAGGCATCCCAAGGGGAGTACAAAAGTGCAACAACATGGCAGCTTTCACAGCTTTTTCCTTGGCACCATCCCTATACCTGGGCTGATTTATCTGCCTAGGGTTAGGGTTAGGGTTCAGCCTAGGGCTTGAATTTTTTTTACCAGGAAGCCCTGAGTTCCAGGCTTACTTCATCTGCCAAAGGCATCCCAAAGGGAGTGCAGAAGTGCCACAACATGGCTGCTTTCACGGCTTTTCCCTTAGGAAGAACCCTAATACCCGGCTGATTTACCTTCCTAGGGTTACTGTTAGGCTTAGGCCTAGGACTTTTAAAACCAGGAAGCCCTGTGCCCCAGGCACACTGCAGCTGCAAAAGGCATCCCAAGGGGAGCGCAAAAGTGACGCAACTTGGCTGCCACCACTGATATTTCCATGAGACCATCCCTAACCATAGGTTGATTTTCCTTCCTAGGGTTAAGGTTTGAGTTACGCCTAGGGTAAGGGTTCTATTAACCAGAAAGCCCTGAGTTCCAAGAACACAGCAGCTGCGAAGGACTAGCCAAGAAGAGCGCAAAAGTACCACAACATGCCTGCCTCCACAGCTTTTTCCTTGGGGACATGCCTAATTCCTGGCTGATTTGCCTTTCTCGTCTTAGGGTTGGGGTTCGGCCTAGGGCTAGGATTTTTAAAATCAGGAAGCCCTGAGTTCCAGGCACACTGGAGCTGTGAAAGGCATCCAAAAGGGATTGCAAAAGTGCCACAACATGGCTGCTTTCACGGCTTTTTCCTTGGCAAGACGCCTAACACCAGGCTGACTTACCTTCCCAGGGTTACTATTAGGCTTAAGCCTAGGGCTAGGATTTTTGAAACTAGGAAGCCCTGGGCTCCAGGCACACTGCAGCTGTTCAAGGCATCCCAAGGGGAGTACAAAAGTGCAACAACATGGCAGCTTTCACAGCTTTTTCCTTGGCACCATCCCTATACCTAGGCTGATTTATCTGCCTAGGGTTAGGGTTAGGGTTCAGCCTAGGGCTTGAATTTCTTTAACCAGGAAGCCCTGAGTTCCAGGCTTACTTCATCTGCCAAAGGCATCCCAAAGGGAGTGCAGAAGTGCCACAACATGGCTGCTTTCACGGCTTTTCCCTTAGGAAGAACCCTAATACCCGGCTGATTTACCTTCCTAGGGTTACTGTTAGGCTTAGGCCTAGGACTTTTAAAACCAGGAAGCCCTGGGCTCCAGGCACACTGCAGCTGCAAAAGGCATCCCAAGGGGAGCGCAAAAGTGACGCAACTTGGCTGCCACCACTGATATTTCCATGAGACCATCCCGAACCATAGGCTGATTTTCCTTCCTAGGGTTAAGGTTTGAGTTACGCCTAGGGTAAGGGTTCTATTAACCAGAAAGCCCTGAGTTCCAAGAACACAGCAGCTGCGAAGGACTAGCCAAGAAGAGCGCAAAAGTACCACAACATGCCTGCCTCCACAGCTTTTTCCTTGGGGACATGCCTAATTCCTGGCTGATTTGCCTTTCTCGTCTTAGGGTTGGGGTTCGGCCTAGGGCTAGGATTTTTAAAATCAGGAAGCCCTGAGTTCCAGGCACACTGGAGCTGTGAAAGGCATCCAAAAGGGAGTGCAAAAGTGCCACAACATGGCTGTTTCACGGCTTTTTCCTTGGCAAGAAGCCTAACATCAGGCTGATTTACTTTCCCAGGGTTACTGTTAGGCTTAGGCCTAGGGCTAGGATTTTTGAAACTAGGAAGCCCTTAGCTCCAGGCACACTGCAGCTGTTCAAGGCATCCCAAGGGGAGTACAATAGTGCAACAACATGGCAGCTTTCACAGCTTTTTCCTTGGCACCATCCCTATACCTGGGCTGATTTATCTGCCTAGGGTTAGGGTTAGGGTTCAGCCTAGGGCTTGAATTTTTTTAACCAGGAAGCCCTGAGTTCCAGGCTTACTTCATCTGCCAAAGGCATCCCAAAGGGAGTGCAGAAGTGCCACAACATGGCTGCTTTCACGGCTTTTCCCTTAGGAAGAACCCTAATACCCGGCTGATTTACCTTCCTAGGGTTACTGTTAGGCTTAGGCCTAGGACTTTTAAAACCAGGAAGCCCTGGGCTCCAGGCACACTGCAGCTGCGAAAGGCATCCAAAGGGGAGCGCAAAAGTGACGCAACTTGGCTGCCACCACTGATATTTCCATGAGACCATCCCGAACCATAGGCTGATTTTCCTTCCTAGGGTTAAGGTTTGAGTTACGCCTAGGGTAAGGGTTCTATTAACCAGAAAGCCCTGAGTTCCAAGAACACAGCAGCTGCGAAGGACTAGCCAAGAAGAGCGCAAAAGTACCACAACATGCCTGCCTCCACAGCTTTTTCCTTGGGGACATGCCTAATTCCTGGCTGATTTGCCTTTCTCGTCTTAGGGTTGGGGTTCGGCCTAGGGCTAGGATTTTTAAAAGCAGGAAGCCCTGAGTTCCAGGCACACTGGAGCTGTGAAAGGCATCCAAAAGGGATTGCAAAAGTGCCACAACATGGCTGCTTTCACGGCTTTTTCCTTGGCAAGACGCCTAACACCAGGCTGACTTACCTTCCCAGGGTTACTATTAGGCTTAAGCCTAGGGCTACGATTTTTAAAACTAGGAAGCCCTTAGCTCCAGGCACACTGCAGCTGTTCAAGGCATCCCAAGGGGAGTACAAAAGTGCAACAACATGGCAGCTTTCACAGCTTTTTCCTTGGCACCATCCCTATACCTAGGCTGATTTATCTGCCTAGGGTTAGGGTTAGGGTTCAGCCTAGGGCTTGAATTTCTTTAACCAGGAAGCCCTGAGTTCCAGGCTTACTTCATCTGCCAAAGGCATCCCAAAGGGAGTGCAGAAGTGCCACAACATGGCTGCTTTCACGGCTTTTCCCTTAGGAAGAACCCTAATACCCGGCTGATTTACCTTCCTAGGGTTACTGTTAGGCTTAGGCCTAGGACTTTTAAAACCAGGAAGCCCTGGGCTCCAGGCACACTGCAGCTGCAAAAGGCATCCCAAGGGGAGCGCAAAAGTGACGCAACTTGGCTGCCACCACTGATATTTCCATGAGACCATCCCGAACCATAGGCTGATTTTCCTTCCTAGGGTTAAGGTTTGAGTTACGCCTAGGGTAAGGGTTCTATTAACCAGAAAGCCCTGAGTTCCAAGAACACAGCAGCTGCGAAGGACTAGCCAAGAAGAGCGCAAAAGTACCACAACATGCCTGCCTCCACAGCTTTTTCCTTGGGGACATGCCTAATTCCTGGCTGATTTGCCTTTCTCGTCTTAGGGTTGGGGTTCGGCCTAGGGCTAGGATTTTTAA
Organism: Ammospiza caudacuta; assembly: GCF_027887145.1. NCBI lineage: Eukaryota > Metazoa > Chordata > Aves > Passeriformes > Passerellidae > Ammospiza > Ammospiza caudacuta. Next base: position 44,321 of record NW_026683016.1, read on the forward strand.
AATCAGGAAGCCCTGAGTTCCAGGCACACTGGAGCTGTGAAAGGCATCCAAAAGGGAGTGCAAAAGTGCCACAACATGGCTGTTTCACGGCTTTTTCCTTGGCAAGAAGCCTAACATCAGGCTGATTTACTTTCCCAGGGTTACTGTTAGGCTTAGGCCTAGGGCTAGGATTTTTGAAACTAGGAAGCCCTGGGCTCCAGGCACACTGCAGCTGTTCAAGGCATCCCAAGGGGAGTACAAAAGTGCAACAACATGGCAGCTTTCACAGCTTTTTCCTTGGCACCATCCCTATACCTAGGCTGATTTATCTGCCTAGGGTTAGGGTTAGGGTTCAGCCTAGGGCTTGGATTTCTTTAACCAGGAAGCCCTGAGTTCCAGGCTTACTTCATCTGCCAAAGGCATCCCAAAGGGAGTGCAGAAGTGCCACAACATGGCTGCTTTCACGGCTTTTCCCTTAGGAAGAACCCTAATACCCGGCTGATTTACCTTCCTAGGGTTACTGTTAGGCTTAGGCCTAGGACTTTTAAAACCAGGAAGCCCTGGGCTCCAGGCACACTGCAGCTGCGAAAGGCATCCCAAGGGGAGCGCAAAAGTGACGCAACTTGGCTGCCACCACTGATATTTCCATGAGACCATCCCGAACCATAGGTTGATTTTCCTTCCTAGGGTTAAGGTTTGAGTTACGCCTAGGGTAAGGGCTCTATTAACCAGAAAGCCCTGAGTTCCAAGAACACAGCAGCTGCGAAGGACTAGCCAAGAAGAGCGCAAAAGTCCCACAACATGCCTGCCTCCACAGCTTTTTCCTTGGGGACATGCCTAATTCCTGGCTGATTTGCCTTTCTCGTCTTAGGGTTGGGGTTCGGCCTAGGGCTAGGATTTTTAAAATCAGGAAGCCCTGAGTTCCAGGCACACTGCAGCTGTGAAAGGCATCCAAAAGGGAGTGCAAAAGTGCCACAACATGGCTGCTTTCACGGCTTTTTCCTTGGCAAGAAGCCTAACACCAGGCTGATTTGCCTTCCCAGGGTTACTGTTAGGCTTAGGCCTAGGGCTAGGATTTTTAAAACTAGGAAGCCCTGGGCTCCAGGCACACTGCAGCTGTTCAAGGCATCCCAAGGGGAGTACAAAAGTGCAACAACATGGCAGCTTTCACAGCTTTTTCCTTGGCACCATCCCTATACCTAGGCTGATTTATCTGCCTAGGGTTAGGGTTAGGGTTCAGCCTAGGGCTTGGATTTCTTTAACCAGGAAGCCCTGAGTTCCAGGCTTACTTCATCTGCCAAAGGCATCCCAAAGGGAGTGCAGAAGTGCCACAACATGGCTGCTTTCACGGCTTTTTCCTTGGCAAGAAGCCTAACATCAGGCTGATTTACTTTCCCAGGGTTACTGTTAGGCTTAGGCCTAGGGCTAGGATTTTTGAAACTAGGAAGCCCTTAGCTCCAGGCACACTGCAGCTGTTCAAGGCATCCCAAGGGGAGTACAATAGTGCAACAACATGGCAGCTTTCACAGCTTTTTCCTTGGCACCATCCCTATACCTGGGCTGATTTATCTGCCTAGGGTTAGGGTTAGGGTTCAGCCTAGGGCTTGAATTTTTTTAACCAGGAAGCCCTGAGTTCCAGGCTTACTTCATCTGCCAAAGGCATCCCAAAGGGAGTGCAGAAGTGCCACAACATGGCTGCTTTCACGGCTTTTCCCTTAGGAAGAACCCTAATACCCGGCTGATTTACCTTCCTAGGGTTACTGTTAGGCTTAGGCCTAGGACTTTTAAAACCAGGAAGCCCTGGGCTCCAGGCACACTGCAGCTGCAAAAGGCATCCCAAGGGGAGCGCAAAAGTGACGCAACTTGGCTGCCACCACTGATATTTCCATGAGACCATCCCGAACCATAGGCTGATTTTCCTTCCTAGGGTTAAGGTTTGAGTTACGCCTAGGGTAAGGGTTCTATTAACCAGAAAGCCCTGAGTTCCAAGAACACAGCAGCTGCGAAGGACTAGCCAAGAAGAGCGCAAAAGTACCACAACATGCCTGCCTCCACAGCTTTTTCCTTGGGGACATGCCTAATTCCTGGCTGATTTGCCTTTCTCGTCTTTGGGTTGCGGTTCGGCCTAGGGCTAGGATTTTTAAAATCAGGAAGCCCTGAGTTCCAGGCACACTGGAGCTGTGAAAGGCATCCAAAAGGGAGTGCAAAAGTGCCACAACATGGCTGCTTTCACGGCTTGTTCCTTGGCAAGACGCCTAACACCAGGCTGACTTACCTTCCCAGGGTTACTATTAGGCTTAGGCCTAGGGCTGGGATTTTTAAAACTAGGAAGCCCTTAGCTCCAGGCACACTGCAGCTGTTCAAGGCATCCCAAGGGGAGTACAAAAGTGCAACAACATGGCAGCTTTCACAGCTTTTTCCTTGGCACCATCCCTATACCTAGGCTGATTTATCTGCCTAGGGTTAGGGTTAGGGTTCAGCCTAGGGCTTGGATTTCTTTAACCAGGAAGCCCTGAGTTCCAGGCTTACTTCATCTGCCAAAGGCATCCCAAAGGGAGTGCAGAAGTGCCACAACATGGCTGCTTTCACGGCTTTTCCCTTAGGAAGAACCCTAATACCCGGCTGATTTACCTTCCTAGGGTTACTGTTAGGCTTAGGCCTAGGACTTTTAAAACCAGGAAGCCCTGGGCTCCAGGCACACTGCAGCTGCAAAAGGCATCCCAAGGGGAGCGCAAAAGTGACGCAACTTGGCTGCCACCACTGATATTTCCATGAGACCATCCCGAACCATAGGTTGATTTTCCTTCCTAGGGTTAAGGTTTGAGTTACGCCTAGGGTAAGGGTCTATTAACCAGAAAGCCCTGAGTTCCAAGAACACAGCAGCTGCGAAGGACTAGCCAAGAAGAGCGCAAAAGTACCACAACATGCCTGCCTCCACAGCTTTTTCCTTGGGGACATGCCTAATTCCTGGCTGATTTGCCTTTCTCGTCTTAGGGTTGGGGTTCGGACTAGGGCTAGGATTTTTAAAAGCAGGAAGCCCTGAGTTCCAGGCACACTGGAGCTGTGAAAGGCATCCAAAAGGGAGTGCAAAAGTGCCACAACATGGCTGTTTCACGGCTTTTTCCTTGGCAAGAAGCCTAACACCAGGCTGATTTACTTTCCCAGGGTTACTGTTAGGCTTAGGCCTAGGGCTAGGATTTTGAAACTAGGAGGCCCTTAGCTCCAGGCACACTGCAGCAGTTCAAGGCATCCCAAGGGGAGTACAAAAGTGCAACAACATGGCAGCTTTCACAGGTTTTTCCTTGGCAAGAAGCCTAACACCAGGCTGATTTACTTTCCCAGGGTTACTGTTAGGCTTAGGCCTAGGGCTAGGATTTTTGAAACTAGGAAGCCCTTAGCTCCAGGCACACTGCAGCTGTTCAAGGCATCCCAAGGGGAGTACAAAAGTGCAACAACATGGCAGCTTTCACAGCTTTTTCCTTGGCACCATCCCTATACCTAGGCTGATTTATCTGCCTAGGGTTAGGGTTAGGGTTCAGCCTAGGGCTTGGATTTCTTTAACCAGGAAGCCCTGAGTTCCAGGCTTACTTCATCTGCCAAAGGCATCCCAAAGGGAGTGCAGAAGTGCCACAACATGGCTGCTTTCACGGCTTTTCCCTTAGGAAGAACCCTAATACCCGGCTGATTTACCTTCCTAGGGTTACTGTTAGGCTTAGGCCTAGGACTTTTAAAACCAGGAAGCCCTGGGCTCCAGGCACACTGCAGCTGCAAAAGGCATCCCAAGGGGAGCGCAAAAATGACGCAACTTGGCTGCCACCACTGATATTTCCATGAGACCATCCCGAACCATAGGCTGATTTTCCTTCCTAGGGTTAAGGTTTGAGTTACGCCTAGGGTAAGGGTTCTATTAACCAGAAAGCCCTGAGTTCCAAGAACACAGCAGCTGCGAAGGACTAGCCAAGAAGAGCGCAAAAGTACCACAACATGCCTGCCTCCACAGCTTTTTCCTTGGGGACATGCCTAATTCCTGGCTGATTTGCCTTTCTCGTCTTAGGGTTGGGGTTCGGCCTAGGGCTAGGATTTTTAAAATCAGGAAGCCCTGAGTTCCAGGCACACTGGAGCTGTGAAAGGCATCCAAAAGGGAGTGCAAAAGTGCCACAACATGGCTGTTTCACGGCTTTTTCCTTGGCAAGAAGCCTAACATCAGGCTGATTTACTTTCCCAGGGTTACTGTTAGGCTTAGGCCTAGGGCTAGGATTTTTGAAACTAGGAAGCCCTGGGCTCCAGGCACACTGCAGCTGTTCAAGGCATCCCAAGGGGAGTACAAAAGTGCAACAACATGGCAGCTTTCACAGCTTTTTCCTTGGCACCATCCCTATACCTAGGCTGATTTATCTGCCTAGGGTTAGGGTTAGGGTTCAGCCTAGGGCTTGGATTTCTTTAACCAGGAAGCCCTGAGTTCCAGGCTTACTTCATCTGCCAAAGGCATCCCAAAGGGAGTGCAGAAGTGCCACAACATGGCTGCTTTCACGGCTTTTCCCTTAGGAAGAACCCTAATACCCGGCTGATTTACCTTCCTAGGGTTACTGTTAGGCTTAGGCCTAGGACTTTTAAAACCAGGAAGCCCTGGGCTCCAGGCACACTGCAGCTGCGAAAGGCATCCCAAGGGGAGCGCAAAAGTGACGCAACTTGGCTGCCACCACTGATATTTCCATGAGACCATCCCTAACCATAGGTTGATTTTCCTTCCTAGGGTTAAGGTTTGAGTTATGCCTAGGGTAAGGGTTCTATTAACCAGAAAGCCCTGAGTTCCAAGAACACAGCAGCTGCGAAGGACTAGCCAAGAAGAGCGCAAAAGTACCACAACATGCCTGCCTCCACAGCTTTTTCCTTGGGGACATGCCTAATTCCTGGCTGATTTGCCTTTCTCGTCTTAGGGTTGGGGTTCGGCCTAGGGCTAGGATTTTGAAAAGCAGGAAGCCCTGAGTTCCAGGCACACTGGAGCTGTGAAAGGCATCCAAAAGGGAGTGCAAAAGTGCCACAACATGGCTGCTTTCACGGCTTTTTCCTTGGCAAGAAGCCTAACACCAGGCTGACATACTTTCCCAGGGTTACTGTTAGGCTTAGGCCTAGGGCTAGGATTTTTGAAACTAGGAAGCCCTGGGCTCCAGGCACACTGCAGCTGTTCAAGGCATCCCAAGGGGAGTACAAAAGTGCAACAACATGGCAGCTTTCACAGCTTTTTCCTTGGCACCATCCCTATACCTAGGCTGATTTATCTGCCTAGGGTTAGGGTTAGGGTTCAGCCTAGGGCTTGGATTTCTTTAACCAGGAAGCCCTGAGTTCCAGGCTTACTTCATCTGCCAAAGGCATCCCAAAGGGAGTGCAGAAGTGCCACAACATGGCTGCTTTCACGGCTTTTCCCTTAGGAAGAACCCTAATACCCGGCTGATTTACCTTCCTAGGGTTACTGTTAGGCTTAGGCCTAGGACTTTTAAAACCAGGAAGCCCTGGGCTCCAGGCACACTGCAGCTGCAAAAGGCATCCCAAGGGGAGCGCAAAAGTGACGCAACTTGGCTGCCACCACTGATATTTCCATGAGACCATCCCGAACCATAGGCTGATTTTCCTTCCTAGGGTTAAGGTTTGAGTTACGCCTAGGGTAAGGGTCTATTAACCAGAAAGCCCTGAGTTCCAAGAACACAGCAGCTGCGAAGGACTAGCCAAGAAGAGCGCAAAAGTACCACAACATGCCTGCCTCCACAGCTTTTTCCTTGGGGACATGCCTAATTCCTGGCTGATTTGCCTTTCTCGTCTTAGGGTTGGGGTTCGGCCTAGGGCTAGGATTTTAAAAAGCAGGAAGCCCTGAGTTCCAGGCACACTGGAGCTGTGAAAGGCATCCAAAAGGGAGTGCAAAAGTGCCACAACATGTCTGTTTCACGGCTTTTTCCTTGGCAAGAAGCCTAACATCAGGCTGATTTACTTTCCCAGGGTTACTGTTAGGCTTAGGCCTAGGGCTAGGATTTTTGAAACTAGGAAGCCCTTAGCTCCAGGCACGCTGCAGCTGTTCAAGGCATCCCAAGGGGAGTACAAAAGTGCAACAACATGGCAGCTTTCACAGCTTTTTCCTTGGCACCATCCCTATACCTAGGCTGATTTATCTGCCTAGGGTTAGGGTTAGGGTTCAGCCTAGGGCTTGAATTTTTTTTACCAGGAAGCCCTGAGTTCCAGGCTTACTTCATCTGCCAAAGGCATCCCAAAGGGAGTGCAGAAGTGCCACAACATGGCTGCTTTCACGGCTTTTCCCTTAGGAAGAACCCTAATACCCGGCTGATTTACCTTCCTAGGGTTACTGTTAGGCTTAGGCCTAGGACTTTTAAAACCAGGAAGCCCTGGGCTCCAGGCACACTGCAGCTGCAAAAGGCATCCCAAGGGGAGCGCAAAAGTGACGCAACTTGGCTGCCACCACTGATATTTCCATGAGAGCATCCCGAACCATAGGCTGATTTTCCTTCCTAGGGTTAAGGTTTGAGTTACGCCTAGGGTAAGGGTTCTATTAACCAGAAAGCCCTGAGTTCCAAGAACACAGCAGCTGCGAAGGACTAGCCAAGAAGAGCGCAAAAGTACCACAACATGCCTGCCTCCACAGCTTTTTCCTTGGGGACATGCCTAATTCCTGGCTGATTTGCCTTTCTCGTCTTAGGGTTGGGGTTCGGCCTAGGGCTAGGATTTTTAAAATCAGGAAGCCCTGAGTTCCAGGCACACTGGAGCTGTGAAAGGCATCCAAAAGGGAGTGCAAAAGTGCCACAACATGGCTGCTTTCACGGCTTTTTCCTTGGCAAGAAACCTAACATCAGGCTGATTTACTTTCCCAGGGTTACTGTTAGGCTTAGGCCTAGGGCTAGGATTTTTGAAACTAGGAAGCCCTGGGCTCCAGGCACACTGCAGCTGTTCAAGGCATCCCAAGGGGAGTACAAAAGTGCAACAACATGGCGGCTTTCACAGCTTTTTCCTTGGCACCATCCCTATACCTAGGCTGATTTATCTGCCTAGGGTTAGGGTTAGGGTTCAGCCTAGGGCTTGGATTTCTTTAACCAGGAAGCCCTGAGTTCCAGGCTTACTTCATCTGCCAAAGGCATCCCAAAGGGAGTGCAGAAGTGCCACAACATGGCTGCTTTCACGGCTTTTCCCTTAGGAAGAACCCTAATACCCGGCTGATTTACCTTCCTAGGGTTACTGTTAGGCTTAGGCCTAGGACTTTTAAAACCAGGAAGCCCTGGGCTCCAGGCACACTGCAGCTGCGAAAGGCATCCCAAGGGGAGCGCAAAAGTGACGCAACTTGGCTGCCACCACTGATATTTCCATGAGACCATCCCGAACCATAGGCTGATTTTCCTTCCTAGGGTTAAGGTTTGAGTTACGCCTAGGGTAAGGGTTCTATTAACCAGAAAGCCCTGAGTTCCAAGAACACAGCAGCTGCGAAGGACTAGCCAAGAAGAGCGCAAAAGTACCACAACATGCCTGCCTCCACAGCTTTTTCCTTGGGGACATGCCTAATTCCTGGCTGATTTGCCTTTCTCGTCATAGGGTTGGGGTTCGGCCTAGGGCTAGGATTTTTAAAAGCAGGAAGCCCTGAGTTCCAGGCACACTGGAGCTGTGAAAGGCATCCAAAAGGGAATGCAAAAGTGCCACAACATGGCTGTTTTCACGGCTTTTTCCTTGGCAAGAAGCCTAACACCAGGCTGATTTACCTTCCCAGGGTTACTGTTAGGCTTAGGCCTAGGGCTAGGATTTTTGAAACTAGGAAGCCCTTAGCTCCAGGCACACTGCAGCTGTTCAAGGCATCCAAGGGGAGTACAAAAGTGCAACAACATGGCAGCTTTCACAGCTTTTTCCTTGGCACCATCCCTATACCTAGGCTGATTTATCTGCCTAGGGTTAGGGTTAGGGTTCAGCCTAGGGCTTGGATTTCTTTAACCAGGAAGCCCTGAGTTCCAGGCTTACTTCATCTGCCAAAGGCATCCCAAAGGGAGTGCAGAAGTGCCACAACATGGCTGCTTTCACGGCTTTTTCCTTGGCAAGAAACCTAACATCAGGCTGATTTACCTTCCCAGGGTTAATGTGAGGCTTAGGCCTAGGGCTAGGATTTTTAAAACTAGGAAGCCCTTAGCTCCAGGCACACTGCAGCTGTTCAAGGCATCCCAAGGGGAGTACAAAAGTGCAACAACATGGCAGCTTTCACAGCTTTTTCCTTGGCACCATCCCTATACCTGGGCTGATTTATCTGCCTAGGGTTAGGGTTAGGGTTCAGCCTAGGGCTTGAATTTTTTTAACCAGGAAGCCCTGAGTTCCAGGCTTACTTCATCTGCCAAAGGCATCCCAAAGGGAGCGCAGAAGTGCCACAACATGGCTGCTTTCACGGCTTTTCCCTTAGGAAGAACCCTAATACCCGGCTGATTTACCTTCCTAGGGTTACTGTTAGGCTTAGGCCTAGGACTTTTAAAACCAGGAAGCCCTGGGCTCCAGGCACACTGCAGCTGCGAAAGGCATCCCAAGGGGAGCGCAAAAGTGACGCAACTTGGCTGCCACCACTGATATTTCCATGAGACCATCCCGAACCATAGGTTGATTTTCCTTCCTAGGGTTAAGGTTTGAGTTACGCCTAGGGTAAGGGTTCTATTAACCAGAAAGCCCTGAGTTCCAAGAACACAGCAGCTGCGAAGGACTAGCCAAGAAGAGCGCAAAAGTACCACAACATGCCTGCCTCCACAGCTTTTTCCTTGGGGACATGCCTAATTCCTGGCTGATTTGCCTTTCTCGTCTTAGGGTTGGGGTTCGGCCTAGGGCTAGGATTTTTAAAATCAGGAAGCCCTGAGTTCCAGGCACACTGGAGCTGTGAAAGGCATCCAAAAGGGAGTGCAAAAGTGCCACAACATGGCTGTTTCACGGCTTTTTCCTTGGCAAGAAGCCTAACACCAGGCTGATTTACTTTCCCAGGGTTACTGTTAGGCTTAGGCCTAGGGCTAGGATTTTTGAAACTAGGAAGCCCTTAGCTCCAGGCACACTGCAGCTGTTCAAGGCATCCCAAGGGGAGTACAAAAGTGCAACAACATGGCAGCTTTCACAGCTTTTTCCTTGGCACCATCTCTATACCTAGGCTGATTTATCTGCCTAGGGTTAGGGTTAGGGTTCAGCCTAGGGCTTGGATTTCTTTAACCAGGAGGCCCTGAGTTCCAGGCTTACTTCATCTGCCAAAGGCATCCCAGAGCGAGTGCAGAAGTGCCACAACATGGCTGCTTTCACGCCTTTTTCCTTGGCAAGAAGCCTAACATCAGGCTGGTTTACCTTCCCAGGGTTACTGTTAGGCTTAGGCCTAGGGCTAGGATTTTTGAAACTAGGAAGCCCTTGGCTCCAGGCACACTGCAGCTGTTCAAGGCATCCCAAGGGGAGTACAAAAGTGCAACAACATGGCAGCTTTCACAGCTTTTTCCTTGGCACCATCCCTATACCTAGGCTGATTTATCTGCCTAGGGTTAGGGTTAGGGTTCAGCCTAGGGCTTGAATTTTTTTAACCAGGAAGCCCTGAGTTCCAGGCTTACTTCATCTGCCAAAGGCATCCCAAAGGGAGTGCAGAAGTGCCACAACATGGCTGCTTTCACGGCTTTTCCCTTAGGAAGAACCCTAATACCCGGCTGATTTACCTTCCTAGGGTTACTGTTAGGCTTAGGCCTAGGACTTTTAAAACCAGGAAGCCCTGGGCTCCAGGCACACTGCAGCTGCAAAAGGCATCCCAAGGGGAGCGCAAAAGTGACGCAACTTGGCTGCCACCACTGATATTTCCATGAGACCATCCCGAACCATGGGTTGATTTTCCTTCCTAGGGTTAAGGTTTGAGTTACGCCTAGGGTAAGGGCTCTATTAACCAGAAAGCCCTGAGTTCCAAGAACACAGCAGCTGCGAAGGACTAGCCAAGAAGAGCGCAAAAGTACCACAACATGCCTGCCTCCACAGCTTTTTCCTTGTGGACATGCCTAATTCCTGGCTGATTTCCTTTTCTCGTCATAGGGTTGGGGTTCGGCCTAGGGCTAGGATTTTTAAAATCAGGAAGCCCTGAGTTCCAGGCACACTGGAGCTGTGAAAGGCATCCAAAAGGGAGTGCAAAAGTGCCACAACATGGCTGCTTTCACGGCTTTTTCCTTGGCAAGACGCCTAACACCAGGCTGATTTACCTTTCCAGGGTTACTGTTAGGCTTAGGCCTAGGGCTAGGATTTTTAAAACTAGGAAGCCCTTAGCTCCAGGCACACTGCAGCTGTTCAAGGCATCCCAAGGGGAGTACAAAAGTGCAACAACATGGCAGCTTTCACAGCTTTTTCCTTGGCACCATCCCTATACCTAGGCTGATTTATCTGCCTAGGGTTAGGGTTAGGGTTCAGCCTAGGGCTTGAATTTCTTTAACCAGGAAGCCCTGAGTTCCAGGCTTACTTCATCTGCCAAAGGCATCCCAAAGGGAGTGCAGAAGTGCCACAACATGGCTGCTTTCACGGCTTTTCCCTTAGGAAGAACCCTAATACCCGGCTGATTTACCTTCCTAGGGTTACTGTTAGGCTTAGGCCTAGGGCTAGGATTTTTGAAACTAGGAAGCCCTTAGCTCCAGGCACACTGCAGCTGTTCAAGGCATCCAAGGGGAGTACAAAAGTGCAACAACATGGCAGCTTTCACAGCTTTTTCCTTGGCACCATCCCTATACCTAGGCTGATTTATCTGCCTAGGGTTAGGGTTAGGGTTCAGCCTAGGGCATGGATTTTTTTAACCAGGAAGCCCTGAGTTCCAGGCTTACTTCATCTGTCAAAGGCATCCCAAAGGGAGTGCAAAAGTGCCACAACATGGCTGCTTTCACGGCTTTTTCCTTGGCAAGAAGCCTAACACCAGGCTGATTTACCTTCCCAGGGTTACTGTTAGGCTTAGGCCTAGGGCTAGGATTTTTGAAACTAGGAAGCCCTTAGCTCCAGTCACACTGCAGCTGTTCAAGGCATCCCAAGGGGAGTACAAAAGTGCAACAACATGGCAGCTTTCACAGCTTTTTTCTTGGCACCATCCCTATACCTAGGCTGATTTATCTGCCTAGGGTTACGGTTAGGGTTCAGCCTAGGGCTTGAATTTTTTTAACCAGGAAGCCCTGAGTTCCAGGCTTACTTCATCTGCCAAAGGCATCCCAAAGGGAGTGCAGAAGTGCCACAACATGGCTGCTTTCACGGCTTTTCCCTTAGGAAGAACCCTAATACCCGGCTGATTTACCTTCCTAGGGTTACTGTTAGGCTTAGGCCTAGGACTTTTAAAACCAGGAAGCCCTGGGCTCCAGGCACACTGCAGCTGCGAAAGGCATCCCAAGGGGAGCGCAAAAGTGACGCAACTTGGCTGCCACCACTGATATTTCCATGAGACCATCCCGAACCATAGGTTGATTTTCCTTCCTAGGGTTAAGGTTTGAGTTACGCCTAGGGTAAGGGTTCTATTAACCAGAAAGCCCTGAGTTCCAAGAACACAGCAGCTGCGAAGGACTAGCCAAGAAGAGCGCAAAAGTACCACAACATGCCTGCCTCCACAGCTTTTTCCTTGGGGACATGCCTAATTCCTGGCTGATTTGCCTTTCTCGTCATAGGGTTGCGGTTCGGCCTAGGGCTAGGATTTTTAAAAGCAGGAAGCCCTGAGTTCCAGGCACACTGGAGCTGTGAAAGGCATCCAAAAGGGAGTGCAAAAGTGCCACAACATGGCTGCTTTCACGGCTTTTTCCTTGGCAAGAAGCCTAACACCAGGCTGATTTACTTTCCCAGGGTTACTGTTAGGCTTAGGCCTAGGGTTAGGATTTTTAAAACTAGGAAGCCCTTAGCTCCAGGCACACTGCAGCTGTTCAAGGCATCCCAAGGGGAGTACAAAAGTGCAACAACATGGCAGCTTTCACAGCTTTTTCCTTGGCAAGAAGCCTAACACCAGGCTGCTTTACTTTCCCAGGGTTACTGTTAGGCTTAGGCCTAGGGCTAGGATTTTTGAAACTAGGAAGCCCTTGGCTCCAGGCACACTGCAGCTGTTCAAGGCATCCCAAGGGGAGTACAAAAGTGCAACAACATGGCAGCTTTCACAGCTTTTTCCTTGGCACCATCCCTATACCTAGGCTGATTTATCTGCCTAGGGTTAGGGTTAGGGTTCAGCCTAGGGCTTGGATTTCTTTAACCAGGAAGCCCTGAGTTCCAGGCTTACTTCATCTGCCAAAGGCATCCCAAAGGGAGTGCAGAAGTGCCACAACATGGCTGCTTTCACGGCTTTTTCCTTGGCAAGAAGCCTAACATCAGGCTGATATACCTTCCCAGGGTTACTGTTAGGCTTAGGCCTAGGGCTAGGATTTTTGAAACTAGGAAGGCCTTGGCTCCAGGCACACTGCAGCTGTTCAAGGCATCCCAAGGGGAGTACAAAAGTGCAACAACATGGCAGCTTTCACAGCTTTTTCCTTGGCACCATCCCTATACCTAGGCTGATTTATCTGCCTAGGGTTAGGGTTAGGGTTCAGCCTAGGGCTTGAATTTTTTTAACCAGGAAGCCCTGAGTTCCAGGCTTACTTCATCTGCCAAAGGCATCCCAAAGGGAGTGCAGAAGTGCCACAACATGGCTGCTTTCACGGCTTTTCCCTTAGGAAGAACCCTAATACCTGGCTGATTTACCTTCCTAGGGTTACTGTTAGGCTTAGGCCTAGGACTTTTAAAACCAGGAAGCCCTGGGCTCCAGGCACACTGCAGCTGCGAAAGGCATCCCAAGGGGCGCGCAAAAGTGACGCAACTTGGCTGCCACCACTGATATTTCCATGAGACCATCCCGAACCATAGGTTGATTTTCCTTCCTAGGGTTAATGTTTGAGTTACGCCTAGGGTAAGGGTTCTATTAACCAGAAAGCCCTGAGTTCCAAGAACACAGCAGCTGCGAAGGACTAGCCAAGAAGAGCGCAAAAGTACCACAACATGCCTGCCTCCACAGCTTTTTCCTTGGGGACATGCCTAATTCCTGGCTGATTTGCCTTTCTCGTCATAGGGTTGGGGTTCGGCCTAGGGCTAGGATTTTTAAAAGCAGGAAGCCCTGAGTTCCAGGCACACTGGAGCTGTGAAAGGCATCCAAAAGGGAGTGCAAAAGTGCCACAACATGGCTGCTTTCACGGCTTTTTCCTTGGCAAGACGCCTAACACCAGGCTGACTTACCTTCCCAGGGTTACTGTTAGGCTTAGGCCTAGGGCTAGGATTTTTAAAACTAGGAAGCCCTTAGCTCCAGGCACACTGCAGCTGTTCAAGGCATCCCAAGGGGAGTACAAAAGTGCAACAACATGGCAGCTTTCACAGCTTTTTCCTTGGCACCATCCCTATACCTAGGCTGATTTATCTGCCTAGGGTTAGGGTTAGGGTTCAGCCTAGGGCTTGAATTTCTTTAACCAGGAAGCCCTGAGTTCCAGGCTTACTTCATCTGCCAAAGGCATCCCAAAGGGAGTGCAGAAGTGCCACAACATGGCTGCTTTCACGGCTTTTCCCTTAGGAAGAACCCTAATACCCGGCTGATTTACCTTCCTAGGGTTACTGTTAGGCTTAGGCCTAGGACTTTTAAAACCAGGAAGCCCTGGGCTCCAGGCACACTGCAGCTGCAAAAGGCATCCCAAGGGGAGCGCAAAAGTGACGCAACTTGGCTGCCACCACTGATATTTCCATGAGAGCATCCCGAACCATAGGCTGATTTCCCTTCCTAGGGTTAAGGTTTGAGTTACGCCTAGGGTAAGGGCTCTATTAACCAGAAAGCCCTAAGTTCCAAGAACACAGCAGCTGCGAAGGACTAGCCAAGAAGAGCGCAAAAGTAGCACAACATGCCTGCCTCCACAGCTTTTTCCTTGGGGACATGCCTAATTCCTGGCTGATTTGCCTTTCTCGTCTTAGGGTTGGGGTTCGGCCTAGGGCTAGGATTTTTAAAATCAGGAAGCCCTGAGTTCCAGGCACACTGGAGCTGTGAAAGGCATCCAAAAGGGAGTGCAAAAGTGCCACAACATGGCTGTTTCACGGCTTTTTCCTTGGCAAGAAGCCTAACATCAGGCTGATTTACTTTCCCAGGGTTACTGTTAGGCTTAGGCCTAGGGCTAGGATTTTTAAAACTAGGAAGCCCTTAGCTCCAGGCACACTGCAGCTGTTCAAGGCATCCCAAGGGGAGTACAAAAGTGCAACAACATGGCAGCTTTCACAGCTTTTTCCTTGGCACCATCCCTATACCTAGGCTGATTTATCTGCCTAGGGTTAGGGTTAGGGTTCAGCCTAGGGCTTGGATTTCTTTAACCAGGAAGCCCTGAGTTCCAGGCTTACTTCATCTGCCAAAGGCATCCCAAAGGGAGTGCAGAAGTGCCACAACATGGCTGCTTTCACGGCTTTTTCCTTGGCAAGAAGCCTAACATCAGGCTGATTTACTTTCCCAGGGTTACTGTTAGGCTTAGGCCTAGGACTTTTAAAACCAGGAAGCCCTGGGCTCCAGGCACACTGCAGCTGCGAAAGGCATCCCAAGGGGAGCGCAAAAGTGACGCAACTTGGCTGCCACCACTGATATTTCCATGAGACCATCCCGAACCATAGGCTGATTTTCCTTCCTAGGGTTAAGGTTTGAGTTACGCCTAGGGTAAGGGTTCTATTAACCAGAAAGCCCTGAGTTCCAAGAACACAGCAGCTGCGAAGGACTAGCCAAGAAGAGCGCAAAAGTACCACAACATGCCTGCCTCCACAGCTTTTTCCTTGGGGACATGCCTAATTCCTGGCTGATTTGCCTTTCTCGTCATAGGGTTGGGGTTCGGCCTAGGGCTAGGATTTTTAAAAGCAGGAAGCCCTGAGTTCCAGGCACACTGGAGCTGTGAAAGGCATCCAAAAGGGAATGCAAAAGTGCCACAACATGGCTGTTTTCACGGCTTTTTCCTTGGCAAGAAGCCTAACACCAGGCTGATTTACCTTCCCAGGGTTACTGTTAGGCTTAGGCCTAGGGCTAGGATTTTTGAAACTAGGAAGCCCTTAGCTCCAGGCACACTGCAGCTGTTCAAGGCATCCAAGGGGAGTACAAAAGTGCAACAACATGGCAGCTTTCACAGCTTTTTCCTTGGCACCATCCCTATACCTAGGCTGATTTATCTGCCTAGGGTTAGGGTTAGGGTTCAGCCTAGGGCTTGGATTTCTTTAACCAGGAAGCCCTGAGTTCCAGGCTTACTTCATCTGCCAAAGGCATCCCAAAGGGAGTGCAGAAGTGCCACAACATGGCTGCTTTCACGGCTTTTTCCTTGGCAAGAAACCTAACATCAGGCTGATTTACCTTCCCAGGGTTAATGTTAGGCTTAGGCCTAGGGCTAGGATTTTTAAAACTAGGAAGCCCTTAGCTCCAGGCACACTGCAGCTGTTCAAGGCATCCCAAGGGGAGTACAAAAGTGCAACAACATGGCAGCTTTCACAGCTTTTTCCTTGGCACCATCCCTATACCTGGGCTGATTTATCTGCCTAGGGTTAGGGTTAGGGTTCAGCCTAGGGCTTGAATTTTTTTTACCAGGAAGCCCTGAGTTCCAGGCTTACTTCATCTGCCAAAGGCATCCCAAAGGGAGTGCAGAAGTGCCACAACATGGCTGCTTTCACGGCTTTTCCCTTAGGAAGAACCCTAATACCCGGCTGATTTACCTTCCTAGGGTTACTGTTAGGCTTAGGCCTAGGACTTTTAAAACCAGGAAGCCCTGGGCTCCAGGCACACTGCAGCTGCGAAAGGCATCCCAAGGGGAGCGCAAAAGTGACGCAACTTGGCTGCCACCACTGATATTTCCATGAGACCATCCCGAACCATAGGTTGATTTTCCTTCCTAGGGTTAAGGTTTGAGTTACGCCTAGGGTAAGGGTTCTATTAACCAGAAAGCCCTGAGTTCCAAGAACACAGCAGCTGCGAAGGACTAGCCAAGAAGAGCGCAAAAGTACCACAACATGCCTGCCTCCACAGCTTTTTCCTTGGGGACATGCCTAATTCCTGGCTGATTTGCCTTTCTCGTCTTAGGGTTGGGGTTCGGCCTAGGGCTAGGATTTTTAAAATCAGGAAGCCCTGAGTTCCAGGCACACTGGAGCTGTGAAAGGCATCCAAAAGGGAGTGCAAAAGTGCCACAACATGGCTGTTTCACGGCTTTTTCCTTGGCAAGAAGCCTAACACCAGGCTGATTTACTTTCCCAGGGTTACTGTTAGGCTTAGGCCTAGGGCTAGGATTTTTGAAACTAGGAAGCCCTTAGCTCCAGGCACACTGCAGCTGTTCAAGGCATCCCAAGGGGAGTACAAAAGTGCAACAACATGGCAGCTTTCACAGCTTTTTCCTTGGCACCATCTCTATACCTAGGCTGATTTATCTGCCTAGGGTTAGGGTTAGGGTTCAGCCTAGGGCTTGGATTTCTTTAACCAGGAGGCCCTGAGTTGCAGGCTTACTTCGTCTGCCAAAGGCATCCCAGAGCGAGTGCAGAAGTGCCACAACATGGCTGCTTTCACGCCTTTTTCCTTGGCAAGAAGCCTAACATCAGGCTGGTTTACCTTCCCAGGGTTACTGTTAGGCTTAGGCCTAGGGCTAGGATTTTTGAAACTAGGAAGCCCTTGGCTCCAGGCACACTGCAGCTGTTCAAGGCATCCCAAGGGGAGTACAAAAGTGCAACAACATGGCAGCTTTCACAGCTTTTTCCTTGGCACCATCCCTATACCTAGGCTGATTTATCTGCCTAGGGTTAGGGTTAGGGTTCAGCCTAGGGCTTGAATTTTTTTAACCAGGAAGCCCTGAGTTCCAGGCTTACTTCATCTGCCAAAGGCATCCCAAAGGGAGTGCAGAAGTGCCACAACATGGCTGCTTTCACGGCTTTTCCCTTAGGAAGAACCCTAATACCCGGCTGATTTACCTTCCTAGGGTTACTGTTAGGCTTAGGCCTAGGACTTTTAAAACCAGGAAGCCCTGGGCTCCAGGCACACTGCAGCTGCAAAAGGCATCCCAAGGGGAGCGCAAAAGTGACGCAACTTGGCTGCCACCACTGATATTTCCATGAGACCATCCCGAACCATGGGTTGATTTTCCTTCCTAGGGTTAAGGTTTGAGTTACGCCTAGGGTAAGGGCTCTATTAACCAGAAAGCCCTGAGTTCCAAGAACACAGCAGCTGCGAAGGACTAGCCAAGAAGAGCGCAAAAGTACCACAACATGCCTGCCTCCACAGCTTTTTCCTTGTGGACATGCCTAATTCCTGGCTGATTTCCTTTTCTCGTCATAGGGTTGGGGTTCGGCCTAGGGCTAGGATTTTTAAAATCAGGAAGCCCTGAGTTCCAGGCACACTGGAGCTGTGAAAGGCATCCAAAAGGGAGTGCAAAAGTGCCACAACATGGCTGCTTTCACGGCTTTTTCCTTGGCAAGACGCCTAACACCAGGCTGATTTACCTTTCCAGGGTTACTGTTAGGCTTAGGCCTAGGGCTAGGATTTTTAAAACTAGGAAGCCCTTAGCTCCAGGCACACTGCAGCTGTTCAAGGCATCCCAAGGGGAGTACAAAAGTGCAACAACATGGCAGCTTTCACAGCTTTTTCCTTGGCACCATCCCTATACCTAGGCTGATTTATCTGCCTAGGGTTAGGGTTAGGGTTCAGCCTAGGGCTTGAATTTCTTTAACCAGGAAGCCCTGAGTTCCAGGCTTACTTCATCTGCCAAAGGCATCCCAAAGGGAGTGCAGAAGTGCCACAACATGGCTGCTTTCACGGCTTTTCCCTTAGGAAGAACCCTAATACCCGGCTGATTTACCTTCCTAGGGTTACTGTTAGGCTTAGGCCTAGGGCTAGGATTTTTGAAACTAGGAAGCCCTTAGCTCCAGGCACACTGCAGCTGTTCAAGGCATCCAAGGGGAGTACAAAAGTGCAACAACATGGCAGCTTTCACAGCTTTTTCCTTGGCACCATCCCTATACCTAGGCTGATTTATCTGCCTAGGGTTAGGGTTAGGGTTCAGCCTAGGGCTTGGATTATTTTAACCAGGAAGCCCTGAGTTCCAGGCTTACTTCATCTGTCAAAGGCATCCCAAAGGGAGTGCAAAAGTGCCACAACATGGCTGCTTTCACGGCTTTTTCCTTGGCAAGAAGCCTAACACCAGGCTGATTTACCTTCCCAGGGTTACTGTTAGGCTTAGGCCTAGGGCTAGGATTTTTGAAACTAGGAAGCCCTTAGCTCCAGTCACACTGCAGCTGTTCAAGGCATCCCAAGGGGAGTACAAAAGTGCAACAACATGGCAGCTTTCACAGCTTTTTTCTTGGCACCATCCCTATACCTAGGCTGATTTATCTGCCTAGGGTTAGGGTTAGGGTTCAGCCTAGGGCTTGAATTTTTTTAACCAGGAAGCCCTGAGTTCCAGGCTTACTTCATCTGCCAAAGGCATCCCAAAGGGAGTGCAGAAGTGCCACAACATGGCTGCTTTCACGGCTTTTCCCTTAGGAAGAACCCTAATACCCGGCTGATTTACCTTCCTAGGGTTACTGTTAGGCTTAGGCCTAGGACTTTTAAAACCAGGAAGCCCTGGGCTCCAGGCACACTGCAGCTGCGAAAGGCATCCCAAGGGGAGCGCAAAAGTGACGCAACTTGGCTGCCACCACTGATATTTCCATGAGACCATCCCGAACCATAGGTTGATTTTCCTTCCTAGGGTTAAGGTTTGAGTTACGCCTAGGGTAAGGGTTCTATTAACCAGAAAGCCCTGAGTTCCAAGAACACAGCAGCTGCGAAGGACTAGCCAAGAAGAGCGCAAAAGTACCACAACATGCCTGCCTCCACAGCTTTTTCCTTGGGGACATGCCTAATTCCTGGCTGATTTGCCTTTCTCGTCATAGGGTTGCGGTTCGGCCTAGGGCTAGGATTTTTAAAAGCAGGAAGCCCTGAGTTCCAGGCACACTGGAGCTGTGAAAGGCATCCAAAAGGGAGTGCAAAAGTGCCACAACATGGCTGCTTTCACGGCTTTTTCCTTGGCAAGAAGCCTAACACCAGGCTGATTTACTTTCCCAGGGTTACTGTTAGGCTTAGGCCTAGGGCTATGATTTTTAAAACTAGGAAGCCCTTAGCTCCAGGCACACTGCAGCTGTTCAAGGCATCCCAAGGGGAGTACAAAAGTGCAACAACATGGCAGCTTTCACAGCTTTTTCCTTGGCAAGAAGCCTAACACCAGGCTGATTTACTTTCCCAGGGTTACTGTTAGGCTTAGGCCTAGGGCTAGGATTTTTGAAACTAGGAAGCCCTTGGCTCCAGGCACACTGCAGCTGTTCAAGGCATCCCAAGGGGAGTACAAAAGTGCAACAACATGGCAGCTTTCACAGCTTTTTCCTTGGCACCATCCCTATACCTAGGCTGATTTATCTGCCTAGGGTTAGGGTTAGGGTTCAGCCTAGGGCTTGGATTTCTTTAACCAGGAAGCCCTGAGTTCCAGGCTTACTTCATCTGCCAAAGGCATCCCAAAGGGAGTGCAGAAGTGCCACAACATGGCTGCTTTCACGGCTTTTTCCTTGGCAAGAAGCCTAACATCAGGCTGATATACCTTCCCAGGGTTACTGTTAGGCTTAGGCCTAGGGCTAGGATTTTTGAAACTAGGAAGGCCTTGGCTCCAGGCACACTGCAGCTGTTCAAGGCATCCCAAGGGGAGTACAAAAGTGCAACAACATGGCAGCTTTCACAGCTTTTTCCTTGGCACCATCCCTATACCTAGGCTGATTTATCTGCCTAGGGTTAGGGTTAGGGTTCAGCCGAGGGCTTGAATTTTTTTAACCAGGAAGCCCTGAGTTCCAGGCTTACTTCATCTGCCAAAGGCATCCCAAAGGGAGTGCAGAAGTGCCACAACATGGCTGCTTTCACGGCTTTTCCCTTAGGAAGAACCCTAATACCCGGCTGATTTACCTTCCTAGGGTTACTGTTAGGCTTAGGCCTAGGACTTTTAAAACCAGGAAGCCCTGGGCTCCAGGCACACTGCAGCTGCGAAAGGCATCCCAAGGGGAGCGCAAAAGTGACGCAACTTGGCTGCCACCACTGATATTTCCATGAGACCATCCCGAACCATAGGTTGATTTTCCTTCCTAGGGTTAAGGTTTGAGTTACGCCTAGGGTAAGGGTTCTATTAACCAGAAAGCCCTGAGTTCCAAGAACACAGCAGCTGCGAAGGACTAGCCAAGAAGAGCGCAAAAGTACCACAACATGCCTGCCTCCACAGCTTTTTCCTTGGGGACATGCCTAATTCCTGGCTGATTTGCCTTTCTCGTCATAGGGTTGCGGTTCGGCCTAGGGCTAGGATTTTTAAAAGCAGGAAGCCCTGAGTTCCAGGCACACTGGAGCTGTGAAAGGCATCCAAAAGGGAGTGCAAAAGTGCCACAACATGGCTGCTTTCACGGCTTTTTCCTTGGCAAGAAGCCTAACACCAGGCTGATTTACTTTCCCAGGGTTACTGTTAGGCTTAGGCCTAGGGCTATGATTTTTAAAACTAGGAAGCCCTTAGCTCCAGGCACACTGCAGCTGTTCAAGGCATCCCAAGGGGAGTACAAAAGTGCAACAACATGGCAGCTTTCACAGCTTTTTCCTTGGCAAGAAGCCTAACACCAGGCTGATTTACTTTCCCAGGGTTACTGTTAGGCTTAGGCCTAGGGCTAGGATTTTTGAAACTAGGAAGCCCTTGGCTCCAGGCACACTGCAGCTGTTCAAGGCATCCCAAGGGGAGTACAAAAGTGCAACAACATGGCAGCTTTCACAGCTTTTTCCTTGGCACCATCCCTATACCTAGGCTGATTTATCTGCCTAGGGTTAGGGTTAGGGTTCAGCCTAGGGCTTGGATTTCTTTAACCAGGAAGCCCTGAGTTCCAGGCTTACTTCATCTGCCAAAGGCATCCCAAAGGGAGTGCAGAAGTGCCACAACATGGCTGCTTTCACGGCTTTTTCCTTGGCAAGAAGCCTAACATCAGGCTGATATACCTTCCCAGGGTTACTGTTAGGCTTAGGCCTAGGGCTAGGATTTTTGAAACTAGGAAGGCCTTGGCTCCAGGCACACTGCAGCTGTTCAAGGCATCCCAAGGGGAGTACAAAAGTGCAACAACATGGCAGCTTTCACAGCTTTTTCCTTGGCACCATCCCTATACCTAGGCTGATTTATCTGCCTAGGGTTAGGGTTAGGGTTCAGCCTAGGGCTTGAATTTTTTTAACCAGGAAGCCCTGAGTTCCAGGCTTACTTCATCTGCCAAAGGCATCCCAAAGGGAGTGCAGAAGTGCCACAACATGGCTGCTTTCACGGCTTTTCCCTTAGGAAGAACCCTAATACCTGGCTGATTTACCTTCCTAGGGTTACTGTTAGGCTTAGGCCTAGGACTTTTAAAACCAGGAAGCCCTGGGCTCCAGGCACACTGCAGCTGCGAAAGGCATCCCAAGGGGAGCGCAAAAGTGACGCAACTTGGCTGCCACCACTGATATTTCCATGAGACCATCCCGAACCATAGGTTGATTTTCCTTCCTAGGGTTAAGGTTTGAGTTACGCCTAGGGTAAGGGTTCTATTAACCAGAAAGCCCTGAGTTCCAAGAACACAGCAGCTGCGAAGGACTAGCCAAGAAGAGCGCAAAAGTACCACAACATGCCTGCCTCCACAGCTTTTTCCTTGGGGACATGCCTAATTCCTGGCTGATTTGCCTTTCTCGTCATAGGGTTGGGGTTCGGCCTAGGGCTAGGATTTTTAAAAGCAGGAAGCCCTGAGTTCCAGGCACACTGGAGCTGTGAAAGGCATCCAAAAGGGAGTGCAAAAGTGCCACAACATGGCTGCTTTCACGGCTTTTTCCTTGGCAAGACGCCTAACACCAGGCTGACTTACCTTCCCAGGGTTACTGTTAGGCTTAGGCCTAGGGCTAGGATTTTTGAAACTAGGAAGCCCTGGGCTCCAGGCACACTGCAGCTGTTCAAGGCATCCCAAGGGGAGTACAAAAGTGCAACAACATGGCAGCTTTCACAGCTTTTTCCTTGGCACCATCCCTATACCTAGGCTGATTTATCTGCCTAGGGTTAGGGTTAGGGTTCAGCCTAGGGCTTGAATTTCTTTAACCAGGAAGCCCTGAGTTCCAGGCTTACTTCATCTGCCAAAGGCATCCCAAAGGGAGTGCAGAAGTGCCACAACATGGCTGCTTTCACGGCTTTTCCCTTAGGAAGAACCCTAATACCCGGCTGATTTACCTTCCTAGGGTTACTGTTAGGCTTAGGCCTAGGACTTTTAAAACCAGGAAGCCCTGGGCTCCAGGCACACTGCAGCTGCAAAAGGCATCCCAAGGGGAGCGCAAAAGTGACGCAACTTGGCTGCCACCACTGATATTTCCATGAGAGCATCCCGAACCATAGGCTGATTTCCCTTCCTAGGGTTAAGGTTTGAGTTACGCCTAGGGTAAGGGCTCTATTAACCAGAAAGCCCTAAGTTCCAAGAACACAGCAGCTGCGAAGGACTAGCCAAGAAGAGCGCAAAAGTACCACAACATGCCTGCCTCCACAGCTTTTTCCTTGGGGACATGCCTAATTCCTGGCTGATTTGCCTTTCTCGTCTTAGGGTTGGGGTTCGGCCTAGGGCTAGGATTTTTAAAATCAGGAAGCCCTGAGTTCCAGGCACACTGGAGCTGTGAAAGGCATCCAAAAGGGAGTGCAAAAGTGCCACAACATGGCTGTTTCACGGCTTTTTCCTTGGCAAGAAGCCTAACATCAGGCTGATTTACTTTCCCAGGGTTACTGTTAGGCTTAGGCCTAGGGCTAGGATTTTTAAAACTAGGAAGCCCTTAGCTCCAGGCACACTGCAGCTGTTCAAGGCATCCCAAGGGGAGTACAAAAGTGCAACAACATGGCAGCTTTCACAGCTTTTTCCTTGGCACCATCCCTATACCTAGGCTGATTTATCTGCCTAGGGTTAGGGTTAGGGTTCAGCCTAGGGCTTGGATTTCTTTAACCAGGAAGCCCTGAGTTCCAGGCTTACTTCATCTGCCAAAGGCATCCCAAAGGGAGTGCAGAAGTGCCACAACATGGCTGCTTTCACGGCTTTTTCCTTGGCAAGAAGCCTAACATCAGGCTGATTTACTTTCCCAGGGTTACTGTTAGGCTTAGGCCTAGGGCTAGGATTTTTGAAACTAGGAAGCCCTTAGCTCCAGGCACACTGCAGCTGCTCAAGGCATCCAAGGGGAGTACAAAGTGCAACAACATGGCAGCTTTCACAGCTTTTTCCTTGGCACCATCCCTATACCTAGGCTGATTTATCTGCCTAGGGTTAGGGTTAGGGTTCAGCCTAGGGCTTGGATTTCTTTAACCAGGAAGCCCTGAGTTCCAGGCTTACTTCATCTGCCAAAGGCATCCCAAAGGGAGTGCAGAAGTGCCACAACATGGCTGCTTTCACGGCTTTTCCCTTAGGAAGAACCCTAATACCCGGCTGATTTACCTTCCTAGGGTTACTGTTAGGCTTAGGCCTAGGACTTTTAAAACCAGGAAGCCCTGGCCTCCAGGCACACTGCAGCTGCGAAAGGCATCCCAAGGGGAGCGCAAAAGTGACGCAACTTGGCTGCCACCACTGATATTTCCATGAGACCATCCCGAACCATAGGTTGATTTTCCTTCCTAGGGTTAAGGTTTGAGTTACGCCTAGGGTAAGGGCTCTATTAACCAGAAAGCCCTGAGTTCCAAGAACACAGCAGCTGCGAAGGACTAGCCAAGAAGAGCGCAAAAGTACCACAACATGCCTGCCTCCACAGCTTTTTCCTTGGGGACATGCCTAATTCCTGGCTGATTTGCCTTTCTCGTCTTAGGGTTGGGGTTCGGCCTAGGGCTAGGATTTTAAAAAGCAGGAAGCCCTGAGTTCCAGGCACACTGGAGCTGTGAAAGGCATCCAAAAGGGAGTGCAAAAGTGCCACAACATGGCTGCTTTCACGGCTTTTTCCTTGGCAAGAAACCTAACATCAGGCTGATTTACTTTCCCAGGGTTACTGTTAGGCTTAGGCCTAGGGCTAGGATTTTTGAAACTAGGAAGCCCTGGGCTCCAGGCACACTGCAGCTGTTCAAGGCATCCCAAGGGGAGTACAAAAGTGCAACAACATGGCAGCTTTCACAGCTTTTTCCTTGGCACCATCCCTATACCTAGGCTGATTTATCTGCCTAGGGTTAGGGTTAGGGTTCAGCCTAGGGCTTGGATTTCTTTAACCAGGAAGCCCTGAGTTCCAGGCTTACTTCATCTGCCAAAGGCATCCCAAAGGGAGTGCAGAAGTGCCACGACATGGCTGCTTTCACGGCTTTTCCCTTAGGAAGAACCCTAATACCCGGCTGATTTACCTTCCTAGGGTTACTGTTAGGCTTAGGCCTAGGACTTTTAAAACCAGGAAGCCCTGGGCTCCAGGCACACTGCAGCTGCAAAAGGCATCCCAAGGGGAGCGCAAAAGTGACGCAACTTGGCTGCCACCACTGATATTTCCATGAGACCATCCCGAACCATAGGCTGATTTTCCTTCCTAGGGTTAAGGTTTGAGTTACGCCTAGGGTAAGGGTTCTATTAACCAGAAAGCCCTGAGTTCCAAGAACACAGCAGCTGCGAAGGACTAGCCAAGAAGAGCGCAAAAGTACCACAACATGCCTGCCTCCACAGCTTTTTCCTTGGGGACATGCCTAATTCCTGGCTGATTTGCCTTTCTCGTCTTAGGGTTGGGGTTCGGCCTAGGGCTAGGATTTTAAAAAGCAGGAAGCCCTGAGTTCCAGGCACACTGGAGCTGTGAAAGGCATCCAAAAGGGAGTGCAAAAGTGCCACAACATGGCTGCTTTCACGGCTTTTTCCTTGGCAAGAAGCCTAACATCAGGCTGATTTACTTTCCCAGGGTTACTGTTAGGCTTAGGCCTAGGGCTAGGATTTTTGAAACTAGGAAGCCCTGGGCTACAGGCACACTGCAGCTGTTCAAGGCATCCCAAGGGGAGTACAAAAGTGCAACAACATGGCATCTTTCACAGCTTTTTCCTTGGCACCATCCCTATACCTAGGCTGATTTATCTGCCTAGGGTTAGGGTTAGGGTTCAGCCTAGGGCTTGGATTTCTTTAACCAGGAAGCCCTGAGTTCCAGGCTTACTTCATCTGCCAAAGGCATCCCAAAGGGAGTGCAGAAGTGCCACAACATGGCTGCTTTCACGGCTTTTCCCTTAGGAAGAACCCTAATACCCGGCTGATTTACCTTCCTAGGGTTACTGTTAGGCTTAGGCCTAGGACTTTTAAAACCAGGAAGCCCTGGGCTCCAGGCACACTGCAGCTGCAAAAGGCATCCCAAGGGGAGCGCAAAAGTGACGCAACTTGGCTGCCACCACTGATATTTCCATGAGACCATCCCGAACCATAGGCTGATTTTCCTTCCTAGGGTTAAGGTTTGAGTTACGCCTAGGGTAAGGGTTCTATTAACCAGAAAGCCCTGAGTTCCAAGAACACAGCAGCTGCGAAGGACTAGCCAAGAAGAGCGCAAAAGTACCACAACATGCCTGCCTCCACAGCTTTTTCCTTGGGGACATGCCTAATTCCTGGCTGATTTGCCTTTCTCGTCTTAGGGTTGGGGTTCGGCCTAGGGCTAGGATTTTAAAAAGCAGGAAGCCCTGAGTTCCAGGCACACTGGAGCTGTGAAAGGCATCCAAAAGGGAGTGCAAAAGTGCCACAACATGGCTGCTTTCACGGCTTTTTCCTTGGCAAGAAGCCTAACATCAGGCTGATTTACTTTCCCAGGGTTACTGTTAGGCTTAGGCCTAGGGCTAGGATTTTTGAAACTAGGAAGCCCTTAGCTCCAGGCACACTGCAGCTGTTCAAGGCATCCCAAGGGGAGTACAAAAGTGCAACAACATGGCAGCTTTCACAGCTTTTTCCTTGGCACCATCCCTATACCTAGGCTGATTTATCTGCCTAGGGTTAGGGTTAGGGTTCAGCCTAGGGCTTGGATTTCTTTAACCAGGAAGCCCTGAGTTCCAGGCTTACTTCATCTGCCAAAGGCATCCCAAAGGGAGTGCAGAAGTGCCACAACATGGCTGCTTTCACGGCTTTTCCCTTAGGAAGAACCCTAATACCCGGCTGATTTACCTTCCTAGGGTTACTGTTAGGCTTAGGCCTAGGACTTTTAAAACCAGGAAGCCCTGGGCTCCAGGCACACTGCAGCTGCAAAAGGCATCCCAAGGGGAGCGCAAAAGTGACGCAACTTGGCTGCCACCACTGATATTTCCATGAGACCATCCCGAACCATAGGCTGATTTTCCTTCCTAGGCTTAAGGTTTGAGTTACGCCTAGGGTAAGGGTTCTATTAACCAGAAAGCCCTGAGTTCCAAGAACACAGCAGCTGCGAAGGACTAGCCAAGAAGAGCGCAAAAGTAGCACAACATGCCTGCCTCCACAGCTTTTTCCTTGGGGACATGCCTAATTCCTGGCTGATTTGCCTTTCTCGTCTTAGGGTTGGGGTTCGGCCTAGGGCTAGGATTTTAAAAAGCAGGAAGCCCTGAGTTCCAGGCACACTGGAGCTGTGAAAGGCATCCAAAAGGGAGTGCAAAAGTGCCACAACATGGCTGCTTTCACGGCTTTTTCCTTGGCAAGAAGCCTAACATCAGGCTGATTTACTTTCCCAGGGTTACTGTTAGGCTTAGGCCTAGGGCTAGGATTTTTGAAACTAGGAAGCCCTGGGCTCCAGGCACACTGCAGCTGTTCAAGGCATCCCAAGGGGAGTACAAAAGTGCAACAACATGGCATCTTTCACAGCTTTTTCCTTGGCACCATCCCTATACCTAGGCTGATTTATCTGCCTAGGGTTAGGGTTAGGGTTCAGCCTAGGGCTTGGATTTCTTTAACCAGGAAGCCCTGAGTTCCAGGCTTACTTCATCTGCCAAAGGCATCCCAAAGGGAGTGCAGAAGTGCCACAACATGGCTGCTTTCACGGCTTTTCCCTTAGGAAGAACCCTAATACCCGGCTGATTTACCTTCCTAGGGTTACTGTTAGGCTTAGGCCTAGGACTTTTAAAACCAGGAAGCCCTGGGCTCCAGGCACACTGCAGCTGCAAAAGGCATCCCAAGGGGAGCGCAAAAGTGACGCAACTTGGCTGCCACCACTGATATTTCCATGAGACCATCCCGAACCATAGGCTGATTTTCCTTCCTAGGGTTAAGGTTTGAGTTACACCTAGGGTAAGGGTTCTATTAACCAGAAAGCCCTGAGTTCCAAGAACACAGCAGCTGCGAAGGACTAGCCAAGAAGAGCGCAAAAGTACCACAACATGCCTGCCTCCACAGCTTTTTCCTTGGGGACATGCCTAATTCCTGGCTGATTTGCCTTTCTCGTCTTAGGGTTGGGGTTCGGCCTAGGGCTAGGATTTTTAAAATCAGGAAGCCCTGAGTTCCAGGCACACTGGAGCTGTGAAAGGCATCCAAAAGGGAGTGCAAAAGTGCCACAACATGGCTGCTTTCACGGCTTTTTCCTTGGCAAGAAGCCTAACATCAGGCTGATTTACTTTCCCAGGGTTACTGTTAGGCTTAGGCCTAGGGCTAGGATTTTTGAAACTAGGAAGCCCTGGGCTCCAGGCACACTGCAGCTGTTCAAGGCATCCCAAGGGGAGTACAAAAGTGCAACAACATGGCAGCTTTCACAGCTTTTTCCTTGGCACCATCCCTATACCTAGGCTGATTTATCTGCCTAGGGTTAGGGTTAGGGTTCAGCCTAGGGCTTGGATTTCTTTAACCAGGAAGCCCTGAGTTCCAGGCTTACTTCATCTGCCAAAGGCATCCCAAAGGGAGTGCAGAAGTGCCACAACATGGCTGCTTTCACGGCTTTTCCCTTAGGAAGAACCCTAATACCCGGCTGATTTACCTTCCTAGGGTTACTGTTAGGCTTAGGCCTAGGACTTTTAAAACCAGGAAGCCCTGGGCTCCAGGCACACTGCAGCTGCAAAAGGCATCCCAAGGGGAGCGCAAAAGTGACGCAACTTGGCTGCCACCACTGATATTTCCATGAGACCATCCCGAACCATAGGCTGATTTTCCTTCCTAGGGTTAAGGTTTGAGTTACGCCTAGGGTAAGGGTTCTATTAACCAGAAAGCCCTGAGTTCCAAGAACACAGCAGCTGCGAAGGACTAGCCAAGAAGAGCGCAAAAGTACCACAACATGCCTGCCTCCACAGCTTTTTCCTTGGGGACATGCCTAATTCCTGGCTGATTTGCCTTTCTCGTCTTAGGGTTGGGGTTCGGCCTAGGGCTAGGATTTTAAAAAGCAGGAAGCCCTGAGTTCCAGGCACACTGGAGCTGTGAAAGGCATCCAAAAGGGAGTGCAAAAGTGCCACAACATGGCTGCTTTCACGGCTTTTTCCTTGGCAAGAAGCCTAACATCAGGCTGATTTACTTTCCCAGGGTTACTGTTAGGCTTAGGCCTAGGGCTAGGATTTTTGAAACTAGGAAGCCCTGGGCTCCAGGCACACTGCAGCTGTTCAAGGCATCCCAAGGGGAGTACAAAAGTGCAACAACATGGCAGCTTTCACAGCTTTTTCCTTGGCACCATCCCTATACCTAGGCTGATTTATCTGCCTAGGGTTAGGGTTAGGGTTCAGCCTAGGGCTTGGATTTCTTTAACCAGGAAGCCCTGAGTTCCAGGCTTACTTCATCTGCCAAAGGCATCCCAAAGGGAGTGCAGAAGTGCCACAACATGGCTGCTTTCACGGCTTTTCCCTTAGGAAGAACCCTAATACCCGGCTGATTTACCTTCCTAGGGTTACTGTTAGGCTTAGGCCTAGGACTTTTAAAACCAGGAAGCCCTGGGCTCCAGGCACACTGCAGCTGCAAAAGGCATCCCAAGGGGAGCGCAAAAGTGACGCAACTTGGCTGCCACCACTGATATTTCCATGAGACCATCCCGAACCATAGGCTGATTTTCCTTCCTAGGGTTAAGGTTTGAGTTACGCCTAGGGTAAGGGTTCTATTAACCAGAAAGCCCTGAGTTCCAAGAACACAGCAGCTGCGAAGGACTAGCCAAGAAGAGCGCAAAAGTACCACAACATGCCTGCCTCCACAGCTTTTTCCTTGGGGACATGCCTAATTCCTGGCTGATTTGCCTTTCTCGTCTTAGGGTTGGGGTTCGGCCTAGGGCTAGGATTTTAAAAAGCAGGAAGCCCTGAGTTCCAGGCACACTGGAGCTGTGAAAGGCATCCAAAAGGGAGTGCAAAAGTGCCACAACATGGCTGCTTTCACGGCTTTTTCCTTGGCAAGAAGCCTAACATCAGGCTGATTTACTTTCCCAGGGTTACTGTTAGGCTTAGGCCTAGGGCTAGGATTTTTGAAACTAGGAAGCCCTGGGCTCCAGGCACACTGCAGCTGTTCAAGGCATCCCAAGGGGAGTACAAAAGTGCAACAACATGGCAGCTTTCACAGCTTTTTCCTTGGCACCATCCCTATACCTAGGCTGATTTATCTGCCTAGGGTTAGGGTTAGGGTTCAGCCTAGGGCTTGGATTTCTTTAACCAGGAAGCCCTGAGTTCCAGGCTTACTTCATCTGCCAAAGGCATCCCAAAGGGAGTGCAGAAGTGCCACAACATGGCTGCTTTCACGGCTTTTCCCTTAGGAAGAACCCTAATACCCGGCTGATTTACCTTCCTAGGGTTACTGTTAGGCTTAGGCCTAGGACTTTTAAAACCAGGAAGCCCTGGGCTCCAGGCACACTGCAGCTGCAAAAGGCATCCCAAGGGGAGCGCAAAAGTGACGCAACTTGGCTGCCACCACTGATATTTCCATGAGACCATCCCGAACCATAGGCTGATTTTCCTTCCTAGGGTTAAGGTTTGAGTTACGCCTAGGGTAAGGGTTCTATTAACCAGAAAGCCCTGAGTTCCAAGAACACAGCAGCTGCGAAGGACTAGCCAAGAAGAGCGCAAAAGTACCACAACATGCCTGCCTCCACAGCTTTTTCCTTGGGGACATGCCTAATTCCTGGCTGATTTGCCTTTCTCGTCTTAGGGTTGGGGTTCGGCCTAGGGCTAGGATTTTAAAAAGCAGGAAGCCCTGAGTTCCAGGCACACTGGAGCTGTGAAAGGCATCCAAAAGGGAGTGCAAAAGTGCCACAACATGGCTGCTTTCACGGCTTTTTCCTTGGCAAGAAGCCTAACACATGCATGATTTACTTTCCCAGGGTTACTGTTAGGCTTAGGCCTAGGGCTAGGATTTTTGAAACTAGGAAGCCCTGGGCTCCAGGCACACTGCAGCTGTTCAAGGCATCCCAAGGGGAGTACAAAAGTGCAACAACATGGCATCTTTCACAGCTTTTTCCTTGGCACCATCCCTATACCTAGGCTGATTTATCTGCCTAGGGTTAGGGTTAGGGTTCAGCCTAGGGCTTGGATTTCTTTAACCAGGAAGCCCTGAGTTCCAGGCTTACTTCATCTGCCAAAGGCATCCCAAAGGGAGTGCAGAAGTGCCACAACATGGCTGCTTTCACGGCTTTTCCCTTAGGAAGAACCCTAATACCCGGCTGATTTACCTTCCTAGGGTTACTGTTAGGCTTAGGCCTAGGACTTTTAAAACCAGGAAGCCCTGGGCTCCAGGCACACTGCAGCTGCAAAAGGCATCCCAAGGGGAGCGCAAAAGTGACGCAACTTGGCTGCCACCACTGATATTTCCATGAGACCATCCCGAACCATAGGCTGATTTTCCTTCCTAGGCTTAAGGTTTGAGTTACGCCTAGGGTAAGGGTTCTATTAACCAGAAAGCCCTGAGTTCCAAGAACACAGCAGCTGCGAAGGACTAGCCAAGAAGAGCGCAAAAGTACCACAACATGCCTGCCTCCACAGCTTTTTCCTTGGGGACATGCCTAATTCCTGGCTGATTTGCCTTTCTCGTCTTAGGGTTGGGGTTCGGCCTAGGGCTAGGATTTTAAAAAGCAGGAAGCCCTGAGTTCCAGGCACACTGGAGCTGTGAAAGGCATCCAAAAGGGAGTGCAAAAGTGCCACAACATGGCTGCTTTCACGGCTTTTTCCTTGGCAAGAAGCCTAACATCAGGCTGATTTACTTTCCCAGGGTTACTGTTAGGCTTAGGCCTAGGGCTAGGATTTTTGAAACTAGGAAGCCCTGGGCTCCAGGCACACTGCAGCTGTTCAAGGCATCCCAAGGGGAGTACAAAAGTGCAACAACATGGCAGCTTTCACAGCTTTTTCCTTGGCACCATCCCTATACCTAGGCTGATTTATCTGCCTAGGGTTAGGGTTAGGGTTCAGCCTAGGGCTTGGATTTCTTTAACCAGGAAGCCCTGAGTTCCAGGCTTACTTCATCTGCCAAAGGCATCCCAAAGGGAGTGCAGAAGTGCCACAACATGGCTGCTTTCACGGCTTTTCCCTTAGGAAGAACCCTAATACCCGGCTGATTTACCTTCCTAGGGTTACTGTTAGGCTTAGGCCTAGGACTTTTAAAACCAGGAAGCCCTGGGCTCCAGGCACACTGCAGCTGCAAAAGGCATCCCAAGGGGAGCGCAAAAGTGACGCAACTTGGCTGCCACCACTGATATTTCCATGAGACCATCCCGAACCATAGGCTGATTTTCCTTCCTAGGGTTAAGGTTTGAGTTACGCCTAGGGTAAGGGTTCTATTAACCAGAAAGCCCTGAGTTCCAAGAACACAGCAGCTGCGAAGGACTAGCCAAGAAGAGCGCAAAAGTACCACAACATGCCTGCCTCCACAGCTTTTTCCTTGGGGACATGCCTAATTCCTGGCTGATTTGCCTTTCTCGTCTTAGGGTTGGGGTTCGGCCTAGGGCTAGGATTTTTAAAAGCAGGAAGCCCTGAGTTCCAGGCACACTGGAGCTGTGAAAGGCATCCAAAAGGGAGTGCAAAAGTGCCACAACATGGCTGCTTTCACGGCTTTTTCCTTGGCAAGAAGCCTAACATCAGGCTGATTTACTTTCCCAGGGTTACTGTTAGGCTTAGGCCTAGGGCTAGGATTTTTGAAACTAGGAAGCCCTGGGCTCCAGGCACACTGCAGCTGTTCAAGGCATCCCAAGGGGAGTACAAAAGTGCAACAACATGGCAGCTTTCACAGCTTTTTCCTTGGCACCATCCCTATACCTAGGCTGATTTATCTGCCTAGGGTTAGGGTTAGGGTTCAGCCTAGGGCTTGGATTTCTTTAACCAGGAAGCCCTGAGTTCCAGGCTTACTTCATCTGCCAAAGGCATCCCAAAGGGAGTGCAGAAGTGCCACAACATGGCTGCTTTCACGGCTTTTCCCTTAGGAAGAACCCTAATACCCGGCTGATTTACCTTCCTAGGGTTACTGTTAGGCTTAGGCCTAGGACTTTTAAAACCAGGAAGCCCTGGGCTCCAGGCACACTGCAGCTGCGAAAGGCATCCCAAGGGGAGCGCAAAAGTGACGCAACTTGGCTGCCACCACTGATATTTCCATGAGACCATCCCGAACCATAGGCTGATTTTCCTTCCTAGGGTTAAGGTTTGAGTTACGCCTAGGGTAAGGGTTCTATTAACCAGAAAGCCCTGAGTTCCAAGAACACAGCAGCTGCGAAGGACTAGCCAAGAAGAGCGCAAAAGTACCACAACATGCCTGCCTCCACAGCTTTTTCCTTGGGGACATGCCTAATTCCTGGCTGATTTGCCTTTCTCGTCTTAGGGTTGGGGTTCGGCCTAGGGCTAGGATTTTTAAAATCAGGAAGCCCTGAGTTCCAGGCACACTGGAGCTGTGAAAGGCATCCAAAAGGGAGTGCAAAAGTGCCACAACATGGCTGCTTTCACGGCTTTTTCCTTGGCAAGACGCCTAACACCAGGCTGATTTACCTTCCCAGGGTTACTGTTAGGCTTAGGCCTAGGGCTAGGATTTTTGAAACTAGGAAGCCCTGGGCTCCAGGCACACTGCAGCTGTTCAAGGCATCCCAAGGGGAGTACAAAAGTGCAACAACATGGCAGCTTTCACAGCTTTTTCCTTGGCACCATCCCTATACCTAGGCTGATTTATCTGCCTAGGGTTAGGGTTAGGGTTCAGCCTAGGGCTTGGATTTCTTTAACCAGGAAGCCCTGAGTTCCAGGCTTACTTCATCTGCCAAAGGCATCCCAAAGGGAGTGCAGAAGTGCCACAACATGGCTGCTTTCACGGCTTTTCCCTTAGGAAGAACCCTAATACCCGGCTGATTTACCTTCCTAGGGTTACTGTTAGGCTTAGGCCTAGGACTTTTAAAACCAGGAAGCCCTGGGCTCCAGGCACACTGCAGCTGCAAAAGGCATCCCAAGGGGAGCGCAAAAGTGACGCAACTTGGCTGCCACCACTGATATTTCCATGAGACCATCCCGAACCATAGGCTGATTTTCCTTCCTAGGGTTAAGGTTTGAGTTACACCTAGGGTAAGGGTTCTATTAACCAGAAAGCCCTGAGTTCCAAGAACACAGCAGCTGCGAAGGACTAGCCAAGAAGAGCGCAAAAGTACCACAACATGCCTGCCTCCACAGCTTTTTCCTTGGGGACATGCCTAATTCCTGGCTGATTTGCCTTTCTCGTCTTAGGGTTGGGGTTCGGCCTAGGGCTAGGATTTTTAAAAGCAGGAAGCCCTGAGTTCCAGGCACACTGGAGCTGTGAAAGGCATCCAAAAGGGAGTGCAAAAGTGCCACAACATGGCTGCTTTCACGGCTTTTTCCTTGGCAAGACGCCTAACACCAGGCTGATTTACCTTCCCAGGGTTACTGTTAGGCTTAGGCCTAGGGCTAGGATTTTTGAAACTAGGAAGCCCTGGGCTCCAGGCACACTGCAGCTGTTCAAGGCATCCCAAGGGGAGTACAAAAGTGCAACAACATGGCATCTTTCACAGCTTTTTCCTTGGCACCATCCCTATACCTAGGCTGATTTATCTGCCTAGGGTTAGGGTTAGGGTTCAGCCTAGGGCTTGGATTTCTTTAACCAGGAAGCCCTGAGTTCCAGGCTTACTTCATCTGCCAAAGGCATCCCAAAGGGAGTGCAGAAGTGCCACAACATGGCTGCTTTCACGGCTTTTCCCTTAGGAAGAACCCTAATACCCGGCTGATTTACCTTCCTAGGGTTACTGTTAGGCTTAGGCCTAGGACTTTTAAAACCAGGAAGCCCTGGGCTCCAGGCACACTGCAGCTGCGAAAGGCATCCCAAGGGGAGCGCAAAAGTGACGCAACTTGGCTGCCACCACTGATATTTCCATGAGACCATCCCGAATCATAGGCTGATTTTCCTTCCTAGGGTTAAGGTTTGAGTTACGCCTAGGGTAAGGGTTCTATTAACCAGAAAGCCCTGAGTTCCAAGAACACAGCAGCTGCGAAGGACTAGCCAAGAAGAGCGCAAAAGTACCACAACATGCCTGCCTCCACAGCTTTTTCCTTGGGGACATGCCTAATTCCTGGCTGATTTGCCTTTCTCGTCTTAGGGTTGGGGTTCGGCCTAGGGCTAGGATTTTAAAAAGCAGGAAGCCCTGAGTTCCAGGCACACTGGAGCTGTGAAAGGCATCCAAAAGGGAGTGCAAAAGTGCCACAACATGGCTGCTTTCACGGCTTTTTCCTTGGCAAGAAGCCTAACCCAGGCTGATTTACTTTCCCAGGGTTACTGTTAGGCTTAGGCCTAGGGCTAGGATTTTTGAAACTAGGAAGCCCTGGGCTCCAGGCACACTGCAGCTGTTCAAGGCATCCCAAGGGGAGTACAAAAGTGCAACAACATGGCAGCTTTCACAGCTTTTTCCTTGGCACCATCCCTATACCTAGGCTGATTTATCTGCCTAGGGTTAGGGTTAGGGTTCAGCCTAGGGCTTGGATTTCTTTAACCAGGAAGCCCTGAGTTCCAGGCTTACTTCATCTGCCAAAGGCATCCCTAAAGGGAGTGCAGAAGTGCCACATCATGGCTGCTCTCACGGCTTTTTCCTTGGCAAGAAGCCTAACATCAGGCTGATTTACTTTCCCAGGGTTACTGTTAGGCTTAGGCCTAGGGCTAGGATTTTTGAAACTAGGAAGCCCTTAGCTCCAGGCACACTGCAGCTGTTCAAGGCATCCCAAGGGGAGTGCAAAAGTGCAACAACATGGCAGCTTTCACAGCTTTTTCCTTGGCACCATCCCTATACCTAGGCTGATTTATCTGCCTAGGGTTAGGGTTAGGGTTCAGCCTAGGGCTTGGATTTCTTTAACCAGGAAGCCCTGAGTTCCAGGCTTACTTCATCTGCCAAAGGCATCCCAAAGGGAGTGCAGAAGTGCCACAACATGGCTGCTTTCACGGCTTTTCCCTTAGGAAGAACCCTAATACCCGGCTGATTTACCTTCCTAGGGTTACTGTTAGGCTTAGGCCTAGGACTTTTAAAACCAGGAAGCCCTGGGCTCCAGGCACACTGCAGCTGCAAAAGGCATCCCAAGGGGAGCGCAAAAGTGACGCAACTTGGCTGCCACCACTGATATTTCCATGAGACCATCCCGAACCATAGGCTGATTTTCCTTCCTAGGGTTAAGGTTTGAGTTACGCCTAGGGTAAGGGTTCTATTAACCAGAAAGCCCTGAGTTCCAAGAACACAGCAGCTGCGAAGGACTAGCCAAGAAGAGCGCAAAAGTACCACAACATGCCTGCCTCCACAGCTTTTTCCTTGGGGACATGCCTAATTCCTGGCTGATTTGCCTTTCTCGTCTTAGGGTTGGGGTTCGGCCTAGGGCTAGGATTTTTAAAAGCAGGAAGCCCTGAGTTCCAGGCACACTGGAGCTGTGAAAGGCATCCAAAAGGGAGTGCAAAAGTGCCACAACATGGCTGCTTTCACGGCTTTTTCCTTGGCAAGAAGCCTAACACATGCATGATTTACTTTCCCAGGGTTACTGTTAGGCTTAGGCCTAGGGCTAGGATTTTTGAAACTAGGAAGCCCTTAGCTCCAGGCACACTGCAGCTGTTCAAGGCATCCCAAGGGGAGTACAAAAGTGCAACAACATGGCAGCTTTCACAGCTTTTTCCTTGGCACCATCCCTATACCTAGGCTGATTTATCTGCCTAGGGTTAGGGTTAGGCTTCAGCCTAGGGCTTGGATTTCTTTAACCAGGAAGCCCTGAGTTCCAGGCTTACTTCATCTGCCAAAGGCATCCCAAAGGGAGTGCAGAAGTGCCACAACATGGCTGCTTTCATGGCTTTTCCCTTAGGAAAACCCTAATACCCGGCTGATTTACCTTCCTAGGGTTACTGTTAGGCTTAGGCCTAGGACTTTTAAAACCAGGAAGCCCTGGGCTCCAGGCACACTGCAGCTGCGAAAGGCATCCCAAGGGGAGCGCAAAAGTGACGCAACTTGGCTGCCACCACTGATATTTCCATGAGACCATCCCGAACCATAGGCTGATTTTCCTTCCTAGGCTTAAGGTTTGAGTTACGCCTAGGGTAAGGGTCTATTAACCAGAAAGCCCTGAGTTCCAAGAACACAGCAGCTGCGAAGGACTAGCCAAGAAGAGCGCAAAAGTACCACAACATGCCTGCCTCCACAGCTTTTTCCTTGGGGACATGCCTAATTCCTGGCTGATTTGCCTTTCTCGTCTTAGGGTTGGGGTTCGGCCTAGGGCTAGGATTTTTAAAAGCAGGAAGCCCTGAGTTCCAGGCACACTGGAGCTGTGAAAGGCATCCAAAAGGGAGTGCAAAAGTGCCACAACATGGCTGCTTTCACGGCTTTTTCCTTGGCAAGAAGCCTAACACATGGATGATTTACTTTCCCAGGGTTACTGTTAGGCTTAGGCCTAGGGCTAGGATTTTTGAAACTAGGAAGCCCTTAGCTCCAGGCACACTGCAGCTGTTCAAGGCATCCCAAGGGGAGTACAAAAGTGCAACAACATGGCAGCTTTCACAGCTTTTTCCTTGGCACAATCCCTATACCTAGGCTGATTTATCTGCCTAGGGTTAGGGTTAGGGTTCAGCCTAGGGCTTGGATTTCTTTAACCAGGAAGCCCTGAGTTCCAGGCTTACTTCATCTGTCAAAGGCATCCCAAAGGGAGTGCAGAAGTGCCACAACATGGCTGCTCTCACGGCTTTTTCCTTGGCAAGAAGCCTAACATCAGGCTGATTTACTTTCCCAGGGTTACTGTTAGGCTTAGGCCTAGGGCTAGGATTTTTGAAACTAGGAAGCCCTGGGCTCCAGGCACACTGCAGCTGTTCAAGGCATCCCAAGGGGAGTACAAAAGTGAAACAACATGGCATCTTTCACAGCTTTTTCCTTGGCACCATCCCTATACCTAGGCTGATTTATCTGCCTAGGGTTAGGGTTAGGGTTCAGCCTAGGGCTTGGATTTCTTTAACCAGGAAGCCCTGAGTTCCAGGCTTACTTCATCTGCCAAAGGCATCCCAAAGGGAGTGCAGAAGTGCCACAACATGGCTGCTTTCACGGCTTTTCCCTTAGGAAGAACCCTAATACCCGGCTGATTTACCTTCCTAGGGTTACTGTTAGGCTTAGGCCTAGGACTTTTAAAACCAGGAAGCCCTGGGCTCCAGGCACACTGCAGCTGCAAAAGGCATCCCAAGGGGAGCGCAAAAGTGACGCAACTTGGCTGCCACCACTGATATTTCCATGAGACCATCCCGAACCATAGGCTGATTTTCCTTCCTAGGGTTAAGGTTTGAGTTACGCCTAGGGTAAGGGTTCTATTAACCAGAAAGCCCTGAGTTCCAAGAACACAGCAGCTGCGAAGGACTAGCCAAGAAGAGCGCAAAAGTACCACAACATGCCTGCCTCCACAGCTTTTTCCTTGGGGACATGCCTAATTCCTGGCTGATTTGCCTTTCTCGTCTTAGGGTTGGGGTTCGGCCTAGGGCTAGGATTTTTAAAAGCAGGAAGCCCTGAGTTCCAGGCACACTGGAGCTGTGAAAGGCATCCAAAAGGGAGTGCAAAAGTGCCACAACATGGCTGCTTTCACGGCTTTTTCCTTGGCAAGAAGCCTAACATCAGGCTGATTTACTTTCCCAGGGTTACTGTTAGGCTTAGGCCTAGGGCTAGGATTTTTGAAACTAGGAAGCCCTGGGCTCCAGGCACACTGCAGCTGTTCAAGGCATCCCAAGGGGAGTACAAAAGTGCAACAACATGGCAGCTTTCACAGCTTTTTCCTTGGCACCATCCCTATACCTAGGCTGATTTATCTGCCTAGGGTTAGGGTTAGGGTTCAGCCTAGGGCTTGGATTTCTTTAACCAGGAAGCCCTGAGTTCCAGGCTTACTTCATCTGCCAAAGGCATCCCAAAGGGAGTGCAGAAGTGCCACAACATGGCTGCTTTCATGGCTTTTCCCTTAGGAAGAACCCTAATACCCGGCTGATTTACCTTCCTAGGGTTACTGTTAGGCTTAGGCCTAGGACTTTTAAAACCAGGAAGCCCTGGGCTCCAGGCACACTGCAGCTGCAAAAGGCATCCCAAGGGGAGCGCAAAAGTGACGCAACTTGGCTGCCACCACTGATATTTCCATGAGACCATCCCGAACCATAGGCTGATTTTCCTTCCTAGGCTTAAGGTTTGAGTTACGCCTAGGGTAAGGGTCTATTAACCAGAAAGCCCTGAGTTCCAAGAACACAGCAGCTGCGAAGGACTAGCCAAGAAGAGCGCAAAAGTACTACATGCCTGCCTCCACAGCTTTTTCCTTGGGGACATGCCTAATTCCTGGCTGATTTGCCTTTCTCGTCTTAGGGTTGGGGTTCGGCCTAGGGCTAGGATTTTTAAAAGCAGGAAGCCCTGAGTTCCAGGCACACTGGAGCTGTGAAAGGCATCCAAAAGGGAGTGCAAAAGTGCCACAACATGGCTGCTTTCACGGCTTTTTCCTTGGCAAGAAGCCTAACACCAGGCTGATTTACTTTCCCAGGGTTACTGTTAGGCTTAGGCCTAGGGCTAGGATTTTTGAAACTAGGAAGCCCTGGGCTCCAGGCACACTGCAGCTGTTCAAGGCATCCCAAGGGGAGTACAAAAGTGCAACAACATGGCATCTTTCACAGCTTTTTCCTTGGCACCATCCCTATACCTAGGCTGATTTATCTGCCTAGGGTTAGGGTTAGGGTTCAGCCTAGGGCTTGGATTTCTTTAACCAGGAAGCCCTGAGTTCCAGGCTTACTTCATCTGCCAAAGGCATCCCAAAGGGAGTGCAGAAGTGCCACAACATGGCTGCTCTCACGGCTTTTTCCTTGGCAAGAAGCCTAACATCAGGCTGATTTACTTTCCCAGGGTTACTGTTAGGCTTAGGCCTAGGGCTAGGATTTTTGAAACTAGGAAGCCCTTAGCTCCAGGCACACTGCAGCTGTTCAAGGCATCCCAAGGGGAGTACAAAAGTGCAACAACATGGCAGCTTTCACAGCTTTTTCCT
This sequence comes from Ammospiza caudacuta, assembly GCF_027887145.1. Lineage (NCBI taxonomy): Eukaryota > Metazoa > Chordata > Aves > Passeriformes > Passerellidae > Ammospiza > Ammospiza caudacuta. The sequence goes on from NW_026683016.1 coordinate 83,692, forward strand.
TGGCACCATCCCTATACCTAGGCTGGTTTATCTGCCTAGGGTTAGGGTTAGGGTTCAGCCTAGGGCTTGAATTTTTTTAACCAGGAAGCCCTGAGTTCCAGGCTTGCTTCATCTGCCAAAGGCATCCCAAAGGGAGTGCAGAAGTGCCACAACATGGCTGCTTTCACGGCTTTTCCCTTAGGAAGAACCCTAATACCCGGCTGATTTACCTTCCTAGGGTTACTGTTAGGCTTAGGCCTAGGACTTTTAAAACCAGGAAGCCCTGGGCTCCAGGCACACTGCAGCTGCGAAAGGCATCCCAAGGGGAGCGCAAAAGTGACGCAACTTGGCTGCCACCACTGATATTTCCATGAGACCATCCCGAACCATAGGCTGATTTTCCTTCCTAGGCTTAAGGTTTGAGTTACGCCTAGGGTAAGGGTTCTATTAACCAGAAAGCCCTGAGTTCCAAGAACACAGCAGCTGCGAAGGACTAGCCAAGAAGAGCGCAAAAGTACCACAACATGCCTGCCTCCACAGCTTTTTCCTTGGGGACATGCCTAATTCCTGGCTGATTTGCCTTTCTCGTCTTAGGGTTGGGGTTCGGCCTAGGGCTAGGATTTTTAAAAGCAGGAAGCCCTGAGTTCCAGGCACACTGGAGCTGTGAAAGGCATCCAAAAGGGAGTGCAAAAGTGCCACAACATGGCTGCTTTCACGGCTTTTTCCTTGGCAAGAAGCCTAACATCAGGCTGATTTACTTTCCCAGGGTTACTGTTAGGCTTAGGCCTAGGGCTAGGATTTTTGAAACTAGGAAGCCCTTAGCTCCAGGCACACTGCAGCTGTTCAAGGCATCCCAAGGGGAGTACAAAAGTGCAACAACATGGCAGCTTTCACAGCTTTTTCCTTGGCACCATCCCTATACCTAGGCTGATTTATCTGCCTAGGGTTAGGGTTAGGGTTCAGCCTAGGGCTTGGATTTCTTTAACCAGGAAGCCCTGAGTTCCAGGCTTACTTCATCTGCCAAAGGCATCCCAAAGGGAGTGCAGAAGTGCCACAACATGGCTGCTTTCACGGCTTTTCCCTTAGGAAGAACCCTAATACCCGGCTGATTTACCTTCCTAGGGTTACTGTTAGGCTTAGGCCTAGGACTTTTAAAACCAGGAAGCCCTGGGCTCCAGGCACACTGCAGCTGCAAAAGGCATCCCAAGGGGAGCGCAAAAGTGACGCAACTTGGCTGCCACCACTGATATTTCCATGAGACCATCCCGAACCATAGGTTGATTTTCCTTCCTAGGGTTAAGGTTTGAGTTACGCCTAGGGTAAGGGTCTATTAACCAGAAAGCCCTGAGTTCCAAGAACACAGCAGCTGCGAAGGACTAGCCAAGAAGAGCGCAAAAGTACCACAACATGCCTGCCTCCACAGCTTTTTCCTTGGGGACATGCCTAATTCCTGGCTGATTTGCCTTTCTCGTCATAGGGTTGGGGTTCGGCCTAGGGCTAGGATTTTTAAAAGCAGGAAGCCCTGAGTTCCAGGCACACTGGAGCTGTGAAAGGCATCCAAAAGGGAGTGCAAAAGTGCCACAACATGGCTGCTTTCACGGCTTTTTCCTTGGCAAGAAACCTAACATCAGGCTGATTTACTTTCCCAGGGTTACTGTTAGGCTTAGGCCTAGGGCTAGGATTTTTGAAACTAGGAAGCCCTTAGCTTCAGGCACACTGCAGCTGTTCAAGGCATCCCAAGGGGAGTACAAAAGTGCAACAACATGGCAGCTTTCACAGCTTTTTCCTTGGCACCATCCCTATACCTAGGCTGATTTATCTGCCTAGGGTTAGGGTTAGGGTTCAGCCTAGGGCTTGGATTTCTTTAACCAGGAAGCCCTGAGTTCCAGGCTTACTTCATCTGCCAAAGGCATCCCAAAGGGAGTGCAGAAGTGCCACAACATGGCTGCTTTCACGGCTTTTCCCTTAGGAAGAACCCTAATACCCGGCTGATTTACCTTCCTAGGGTTACTGTTAGGCTTAGGCCTAGGACTTTTAAAACCAGGAAGCCCTGGGCTCCAGGCACACTGCAGCTGCAAAAGGCATCCCAAGGGGAGCGCAAAAGTGACGCAACTTGGCTGCCACCACTGATATTTCCATGAGACCATCCCGAACCATAGGCTGATTTTCCTTCCTAGGGTTAAGGTTTGAGTTACGCCTAGGGTAAGGGTTCTATTAACCAGAAAGCCCTGAGTTCCAAGAACACAGCAGCTGCGAAGGACTAGCCAAGAAGAGCGCAAAAGTACCACAACATGCCTGCCTCCACAGCTTTTTCCTTGGGGACATGCCTAATTCCTGGCTGATTTGCCTTTCTCGTCTTAGGGTTGGGGTTCGGCCTAGGGCTAGGATTTTAAAAAGCAGGAAGCCCTGAGTTCCAGGCACACTGGAGCTGTGAAAGGCATCCAAAAGGGAGTGCAAAAGTGCCACAACATGGCTGCTTTCACGGCTTTTTCCTTGGCAAGAAGCCTAACACCAGGCTGATTTACTTTCCCAGGGTTACTGTTAGGCTTAGGCCTAGGGCTAGGATTTTTGAAACTAGGAAGCCCTGGGCTCCAGGCACACTGCAGCTGTTCAAGGCATCCCAAGGGGAGTACAAAAGTGCAACAACATGGCAGCTTTCACAGCTTTTTCCTTGGCACCATCCCTATACCTAGGCTGATTTATCTGCCTAGGGTTAGGGTTAGGGTTCAGCCTAGGGCTTGGATTTCTTTAACCAGGAAGCCCTGAGTTCCAGGCTTACTTCATCTGCCAAAGGCATCCCAAAGGGAGTGCAGAAGTGCCACAACATGGCTGCTCTCACGGCTTTTTCCTTGGCAAGAAGCCTAACATCAGGCTGATTTACTTTCCCAGGGTTACTGTTAGGCTTAGGCCTAGGGCTAGGATTTTTGAAACTAGGAAGCCCTTAGCTCCAGGCACACTGCAGCTGTTCAAGGCATCCCAAGGGGAGTACAAAAGTGCAACAACATGGCAGCTTTCACAGCTTTTTCCTTGGCACCATCCCTATACCTAGGCTGGTTTATCTGCCTAGGGTTAGGGTTAGGGTTCAGCCTAGGGCTTGAATTTTTTTAACCAGGAAGCCCTGAGTTCCAGGCTTGCTTCATCTGCCAAAGGCATCCCAAAGGGAGTGCAGAAGTGCCACAACATGGCTGCTTTCACGGCTTTTCCCTTAGGAAGAACCCTAATACCCGGCTGATTTACCTTCCTAGGGTTACTGTTAGGCTTAGGCCTAGGACTTTTAAAACCAGGAAGCCCTGGGCTCCAGGCACACTGCAGCTGCGAAAGGCATCCCAAGGGGAGCGCAAAAGTGACGCAACTTGGCTGCCACCACTGATATTTCCATGAGACCATCCCGAACCATAGGCTGATTTTCCTTCCTAGGGTTAAGGTTTGAGTTACGCCTAGGGTAAGGGTTCTATTAACCAGAAAGCCCTGAGTTCCAAGAACACAGCAGCTGCGAAGGACTAGCCAAGAAGAGCGCAAAAGTACCACAACATGCCTGCCTCCACAGCTTTTTCCTTGGGGACATGCCTAATTCCTGGCTGATTTGCCTTTCTCGTCTTAGGGTTGGGGTTCGGCCTAGGGCTAGGATTTTTAAAAGCAGGAAGCCCTGAGTTCCAGGCACACTGGAGCTGTGAAAGGCATCCAAAAGGGAGTGCAAAAGTGCCACAACATGGCTGCTTTCACGGCTTTTTCCTTGGCAAGAAGCCTAACAGCAGGCTGATTTACTTTCCCAGGGTTACTGTTAGGCTTAGGCCTAGGGCTAGGATTTTTGAAACTAGGAAGCCCTTAGCTCCAGGCACACTGCAGCTGTTCAAGGCATCCCAAGGGGAGTACAAAAGTGCAACAACATGGCAGCTTTCACAGCTTTTTCCTTGGCACCATCCCTATACCTAGGCTGATTTATCTGCCTAGGGTTAGGGTTAGGGTTCAGCCTAGGGCTTGGATTTCTTTAACCAGGAAGCCCTGAGTTCCAGGCTTACTTCATCTGCCAAAGGCATCCCAAAGGGAGTGCAGAAGTGCCACAACATGGCTGCTTTCACGGCTTTTCCCTTAGGAAGAACCCTAATACCCGGCTGATTTACCTTCCTAGGGTTACTGTTAGGCTTAGGCCTAGGACTTTTAAAACCAGGAAGCCCTGGGCTCCAGGCACACTGCAGCTGCAAAAGGCATCCCAAGGGGAGCGCAAAAGTGACGCAACTTGGCTGCCACCACTGATATTTCCATGAGACCATCCCGAACCATAGGCTGATTTTCCTTCCTAGGGTTAAGGTTTGAGTTACGCCTAGGGTAAGGGTTCTATTAACCAGAAAGCCCTGAGTTCCAAGAACACAGCAGCTGCGAAGGACTAGCCAAGAAGAGCGCAAAAGTACCACAACATGCCTGCCTCCACAGCTTTTTCCTTGGGGACATGCCTAATTCCTGGCTGATTTGCCTTTCTCGTCTTAGGGTTGGGGTTCGGCCTAGGGCTAGGATTTTTAAAATCAGGAAGCCCTGAGTTCCAGGCACACTGGAGCTGTGAAAGGCATCCAAAAGGGAGTGCAAAAGTGCCACAACATGGCTGTTTCACGGCTTTTTCCTTGGCAAGAAGCCTAACATCAGGCTGATTTACTTTCCCAGGGTTACTGTTAGGCTTAGGCCTAGGGCTAGGATTTTTGAAACTAGGAAGCCCTGGGCTCCAGGCACACTGCAGCTGTTCAAGGCATCCCAAGGGGAGTACAAAAGTGCAACAACATGGCAGCTTTCACAGCTTTTTCCTTGGCACCATCCCTATACCTAGGCTGATTTATCTGCCTAGGGTTAGGGTTAGGGTTCAGCCTAGGGCTTGGATTTCTTTAACCAGGAAGCCCTGAGTTCCAGGCTTACTTCATCTGCCAAAGGCATCCCAAAGGGAGTGCAGAAGTGCCACAACATGGCTGCTTTCACGGCTTTTCCCTTAGGAAGAACCCTAATACCCGGCTGATTTACCTTCCTAGGGTTACTGTTAGGCTTAGGCCTAGGACTTTTAAAACCAGGAAGCCCTGGGCTCCAGGCACACTGCAGCTGCAAAAGGCATCCCAAGGGGAGCGCAAAAGTGACGCAACTTGGCTGCCACCACTGATATTTCCATGAGACCATCCCGAACCATAGGCTGATTTTCCTTCCTAGGGTTAAGGTTTGAGTTACGCCTAGGGTAAGGGTTCTATTAACCAGAAAGCCCTGAGTTCCAAGAACACAGCAGCTGCGAAGGACTAGCCAAGAAGAGCGCAAAAGTACCACAACATGCCTGCCTCCACAGCTTTTTCCTTGGGGACATGCCTAATTCCTGGCTGATTTGCCTTTCTCGTCTTAGGGTTGGGGTTCGGCCTAGGGCTAGGATTTTAAAAAGCAGGAAGCCCTGAGTTCCAGGCACACTGGAGCTGTGAAAGGCATCCAAAAGGGAGTGCAAAAGTGCCACAACATGGCTGCTTTCACGGCTTTTTCCTTGGCAAGAAGCCTAACATCAGGCTGATTTACTTTCCCAGGGTTACTGTTAGGCTTAGGCCTAGGGCTAGGATTTTTGAAACTAGGAAGCCCTGGGCTCCAGGCACACTGCAGCTGTTCAAGGCATCCCAAGGGGAGTACAAAAGTGCAACAACATGGCAGCTTTCACAGCTTTTTCCTTGGCACCATCCCTATACCTAGGCTGATTTATCTGCCTAGGGTTAGGGTTAGGGTTCAGCCTAGGGCTTGGATTTCTTTAACCAGGAAGCCCTGAGTTCCAGGCTTACTTCATCTGCCAAAGGCATCCCAAAGGGAGTGCAGAAGTGCCACAACATGGCTGCTTTCACGGCTTTTCCCTTAGGAAGAACCCTAATACCCGGCTGATTTACCTTCCTAGGGTTACTGTTAGGCTTAGGCCTAGGACTTTTAAAACCAGGAAGCCCTGGGCTCCAGGCACACTGCAGCTGCAAAAGGCATCCCAAGGGGAGCGCAAAAGTGACGCAACTTGGCTGCCACCACTGATATTTCCATGAGACCATCCCGAACCATAGGCTGATTTTCCTTCCTAGGCTTAAGGTTTGAGTTACGCCTAGGGTAAGGGTTCTATTAACCAGAAAGCCCTGAGTTCCAAGAACACAGCAGCTGCGAAGGACTAGCCAAGAAGAGCGCAAAAGTACCACAACATGCCTGCCTCCACAGCTTTTTCCTTGGGGACATGCCTAATTCCTGGCTGATTTGCCTTTCTCGTCTTAGGGTTGGGGTTCGGCCTAGGGCTAGGATTTTAAAAAGCAGGAAGCCCTGAGTTCCAGGCACACTGGAGCTGTGAAAGGCATCCAAAAGGGAGTGCAAAAGTGCCACAACATGGCTGCTTTCACGGCTTTTTCCTTGGCAAGAAGCCTAACATCAGGCTGATTTACTTTCCCAGGGTTACTGTTAGGCTTAGGCCTAGGGCTAGGATTTTTGAAACTAGGAAGCCCTGGGCTCCAGGCACACTGCAGCTGTTCAAGGCATCCCAAGGGGAGTACAAAAGTGCAACAACATGGCAGCTTTCACAGCTTTTTCCTTGGCACCATCCCTATACCTAGGCTGATTTATCTGCCTAGGGTTAGGGTTAGGGTTCAGCCTAGGGCTTGGATTTCTTTAACCAGGAAGCCCTGAGTTCCAGGCTTACTTCATCTGCCAAAGGCATCCCAAAGGGAGTGCAGAAGTGCCACAACATGGCTGCTTTCACGGCTTTTCCCTTAGGAAGAACCCTAATACCCGGCTGATTTACCTTCCTAGGGTTACTGTTAGGCTTAGGCCTAGGACTTTTAAAACCAGGAAGCCCTGGGCTCCAGGCACACTGCAGCTGCAAAAGGCATCCCAAGGGGAGCGCAAAAGTGACGCAACTTGGCTGCCACCACTGATATTTCCATGAGACCATCCCGAACCATAGGCTGATTTTCCTTCCTAGGGTTAAGGTTTGAGTTACGCCTAGGGTAAGGGTTCTATTAACCAGAAAGCCCTGAGTTCCAAGAACACAGCAGCTGCGAAGGACTAGCCAAGAAGAGCGCAAAAGTACCACAACATGCCTGCCTCCACAGCTTTTTCCTTGGGGACATGCCTAATTCCTGGCTGATTTGCCTTTCTCGTCTTAGGGTTGGGGTTTGGCCTAGGGCTAGGATTTTAAAAAGCAGGAAGCCCTGAGTTCCAGGCACACTGGAGCTGTGAAAGGCATCCAAAAGGGAGTGCAAAAGTGCCACAACATGGCTGCTTTCACGGCTTTTTCCTTGGCAAGAAGCCTAACATCAGGCTGATTTACTTTCCCAGGGTTACTGTTAGGCTTAGGCCTAGGGCTAGGATTTTTGAAACTAGGAAGCCCTTAGCTTCAGGCACACTGCAGCTGTTCAAGGCATCCCAAGGGGAGTACAAAAGTGCAACAACATGGCAGCTTTCACAGCTTTTTCCTTGGCACCATCCCTATACCTAGGCTGATTTATCTGCCTAGGGTTAGGGTTAGGGTTCAGCCTAGGGCTTGGATTTCTTTAACCAGGAAGCCCTGAGTTCCAGGCTTACTTCATCTGCCAAAGGCATCCCAAAGGGAGTGCAGAAGTGCCACAACATGGCTGCTTTCACGGCTTTTCCCTTAGGAAGAACCCTAATACCCGGCTGATTTACCTTCCTAGGGTTACTGTTAGGCTTAGGCCTAGGACTTTTAAAACCAGGAAGCCCTGGGCTCCAGGCACACTGCAGCTGCAAAAGGCATCCCAAGGGGAGCGCAAAAGTGACGCAACTTGGCTGCCACCACTGATATTTCCATGAGACCATCCCGAACCATAGGCTGATTTTCCTTCCTAGGGTTAAGGTTTGAGTTACGCCTAGGGTAAGGGTTCTATTAACCAGAAAGCCCTGAGTTCCAAGAACACAGCAGCTGCGAAGGACTAGCCAAGAAGAGCGCAAAAGTACCACAACATGCCTGCCTCCACAGCTTTTTCCTTGGGGACATGCCTAATTCCTGGCTGATTTGCCTTTCTCGTCTTAGGGTTGGGGTTCGGCCTAGGGCTAGGATTTTTAAAAGCAGGAAGCCCTGAGTTCCAGGCACACTGGAGCTGTGAAAGGCATCCAAAAGGGAGTGCAAAAGTGCCACAACATGGCTGCTTTCACGGCTTTTTCCTTGGCAAGAAGCCTAACATCAGGCTGATTTACTTTCCCAGGGTTACTGTTAGGCTTAGGCCTAGGGCTAGGATTTTTGAAACTAGGAAGCCCTGGGCTCCAGGCACACTGCAGCTGTTCAAGGCATCCCAAGGGGAGTACAAAAGTGCAACAACATGGCAGCTTTCACAGCTTTTTCCTTGGCACCATCCCTATACCTAGGCTGATTTATCTGCCTAGGGTTAGGGTTAGGGTTCAGCCTAGGGCTTGGATTTCTTTAACCAGGAAGCCCTGAGTTCCAGGCTTACTTCATCTGCCAAAGGCATCCCAAAGGGAGTGCAGAAGTGCCACAACATGGCTGCTTTCACGGCTTTTCCCTTAGGAAGAACCCTAATACCCGGCTGATTTACCTTCCTAGGGTTACTGTTAGGCTTAGGCCTAGGACTTTTAAAACCAGGAAGCCCTGGGCTCCAGGCACACTGCAGCTGCAAAAGGCATCCCAAGGGGAGCGCAAAAGTGACGCAACTTGGCTGCCACCACTGATATTTCCATGAGACCATCCCGAACCATAGGCTGATTTTCCTTCCTAGGGTTAAGGTTTGAGTTACGCCTAGGGTAAGGGTTCTATTAACCAGAAAGCCCTGAGTTCCAAGAACACAGCAGCTGCGAAGGACTAGCCAAGAAGAGCGCAAAAGTACCACAACATGCCTGCCTCCACAGCTTTTTCCTTGGGGACATGCCTAATTCCTGGCTGATTTGCCTTTCTCGTCTTAGGGTTGGGGTTCGGCCTAGGGCTAGGATTTTAAAAAGCAGGAAGCCCTGAGTTCCAGGCACACTGGAGCTGTGAAAGGCATCCAAAAGGGAGTGCAAAAGTGCCACAACATGGCTGCTTTCACGGCTTTTTCCTTGGCAAGAAGCCTAACATCAGGCTGATTTACTTTCCCAGGGTTACTGTTAGGCTTAGGCCTAGGGCTAGGATTTTTGAAACTAGGAAGCCCTGGGCTCCAGGCACACTGCAGCTGTTCAAGGCATCCCAAGGGGAGTACAAAAGTGCAACAACATGGCAGCTTTCACAGCTTTTTCCTTGGCACCATCCCTATACCTAGGCTGATTTATCTGCCTAGGGTTAGGGTTAGGGTTCAGCCTAGGGCTTGGATTTCTTTAACCAGGAAGCCCTGAGTTCCAGGCTTACTTCATCTGCCAAAGGCATCCCAAAGGGAGTGCAGAAGTGCCACAACATGGCTGCTTTCACGGCTTTTCCCTTAGGAAGAACCCTAATACCTGGCTGATTTACCTTCCTAGGGTTACTGTTAGGCTTAGGCCTAGGACTTTTAAAACCAGGAAGCCCTGGGCTCCAGGCACACTGCAGCTGCAAAAGGCATCCCAAGGGGAGCGCAAAAGTGACGCAACTTGGCTGCCACCACTGATATTTCCATGAGACCATCCCGAACCATAGGTTGATTTTCCTTCCTAGGGTTAAGGTTTGAGTTACGCCTAGGGTAAGGGTTCTATTAACCAGAAAGCCCTGAGTTCCAAGAACACAGCAGCTGCGAAGGACTAGCCAAGAAGAGCGCAAAAGTACCACAACATGCCTGCCTCCACAGCTTTTTCCTTGGGGACATGCCTAATTCCTGGCTGATTTGCCTTTCTCGTCTTAGGGTTGGGGTTCGGCCTAGGGCTAGGATTTTTAAAATCAGGAAGCCCTGAGTTCCAGGCACACTGGAGCTGTGAAAGGCATCCAAAAGGGAGTGCAAAAGTGCCACAACATGGCTGTTTCACGGCTTTTTCCTTGGCAAGAAGCCTAACATCAGGCTGATTTACTTTCCCAGGGTTACTGTTAGGCTTAGGCCTAGGGCTAGGATTTTTGAAACTAGGAAGCCCTGGGCTCCAGGCACACTGCAGCTGTTCAAGGCATCCCAAGGGGAGTACAAAAGTGCAACAACATGGCAGCTTTCACAGCTTTTTCCTTGGCACCATCCCTATACCTAGGCTGATTTATCTGCCTAGGGTTAGGGTTAGGGTTCAGCCTAGGGCTTGGATTTCTTTAACCAGGAAGCCCTGAGTTCCAGGCTTACTTCATCTGCCAAAGGCATCCCAAAGGGAGTGCAGAAGTGCCACAACATGGCTGCTTTCACGGCTTTTCCCTTAGGAAGAACCCTAATACCCGGCTGATTTACCTTCCTAGGGTTACTGTTAGGCTTAGGCCTAGGACTTTTAAAACCAGGAAGCCCTGGGCTCCAGGCACACTGCAGCTGCAAAAGGCATCCCAAGGGGAGCGCAAAAGTGACGCAACTTGGCTGCCACCACTGATATTTCCATGAGACCATCCCGAACCATAGGCTGATTTTCCTTCCTAGGCTTAAGGTTTGAGTTACGCCTAGGGTAAGGGTTCTATTAACCAGAAAGCCCTGAGTTCCAAGAACACAGCAGCTGCGAAGGACTAGCCAAGAAGAGCGCAAAAGTACCACAACATGCCTGCCTCCACAGCTTTTTCCTTGGGGACATGCCTAATTCCTGGCTGATTTGCCTTTCTCGTCTTAGGGTTGGGGTTCGGCCTAGGGCTAGGATTTTAAAAAGCAGGAAGCCCTGAGTTCCAGGCACACTGGAGCTGTGAAAGGCATCCAAAAGGGAGTGCAAAAGTGCCACAACATGGCTGCTTTCACGGCTTTTTCCTTGGCAAGAAGCCTAACATCAGGCTGATTTACTTTCCCAGGGTTACTGTTAGGCTTAGGCCTAGGGCTAGGATTTTTGAAACTAGGAAGCCCTGGGCTCCAGGCACACTGCAGCTGTTCAAGGCATCCCAAGGGGAGTACAAAAGTGCAACAACATGGCAGCTTTCACAGCTTTTTCCTTGGCACCATCCCTATACCTAAGCTGATTTATCTGCCTAGGGTTAGGGTTAGGGTTCAGCCTAGGGCTTGGATTTCTTTAACCAGGAAGCCCTGAGTTCCAGGCTTACTTCATCTGCCAAAGGCATCCCAAAGGGAGTGCAGAAGTGCCACAACATGGCTGCTTTCACGGCTTTTCCCTTAGGAAGAACCCTAATACCCGGCTGATTTACCTTCCTAGGGTTACTGTTAGGCTTAGGCCTAGGACTTTTAAAACGAGGAAGCCCTGGGCTCCAGGCACACTGCAGCTGCAAAAGGCATCCCAAGGGGAGCGCAAAAGTGACGCAACTTGGCTGCCACCACTGATATTTCCATGAGACCATCCCGAACCATAGGCTGATTTTCCTTCCTAGGCTTAAGGTTTGAGTTACGCCTAGGGTAAGGGTTCTATTAACCAGAAAGCCCTGAGTTCCAAGAACACAGCAGCTGCGAAGGACTAGCCAAGAAGAGCGCAAAAGTACCACAACATGCCTGCCTCCACAGCTTTTTCCTTGGGGACATGCCTAATTCCTGGCTGATTTGCCTTTCTCGTCTTAGGGTTGGGGTTCGGCCTAGGGCTAGGATTTTAAAAAGCAGGAAGCCCTGAGTTCCAGGCACACTGGAGCTGTGAAAGGCATCCAAAAGGGAGTGCAAAAGTGCCACAACATGGCTGCTTTCACGGCTTTTTCCTTGGCAAGAAGCCTAACATCAGGCTGATTTACTTTCCCAGGGTTACTGTTAGGCTTAGGCCTAGGGCTAGGATTTTTGAAACTAGGAAGCCCTGGGCTCCAGGCACACTGCAGCTGTTCAAGGCATCCCAAGGGGAGTACAAAAGTGCAACAACATGGCAGCTTTCACAGCTTTTTCCTTGGCACCATCCCTATACCTAGGCTGATTTATCTGCCTAGGGTTAGGGTTAGGGTTCAGCCTAGGGCTTGGATTTCTTTAACCAGGAAGCCCTGAGTTCCAGGCTTACTTCATCTGCCAAAGGCATCCCAAAGGGAGTGCAGAAGTGCCACAACATGGCTGCTTTCACGGCTTTTCCCTTAGGAAGAACCCTAATACCCGGCTGATTTACCTTCCTAGGGTTACTGTTAGGCTTAGGCCTAGGACTTTTAAAACCAGGAAGCCCTGGGCTCCAGGCACACTGCAGCTGCAAAAGGCATCCCAAGGGGAGCGCAAAAGTGACGCAACTTGGCTGCCACCACTGATATTTCCATGAGACCATCCCGAACCATAGGCTGATTTTCCTTCCTAGGGTTAAGGTTTGAGTTACGCCTAGGGTAAGGGTTCTATTAACCAGAAAGCCCTGAGTTCCAAGAACACAGCAGCTGCGAAGGACTAGCCAAGAAGAGCGCAAAAGTACCACAACATGCCTGCCTCCACAGCTTTTTCCTTGGGGACATGCCTAATTCCTGGCTGATTTGCCTTTCTCGTCTTAGGGTTGGGGTTCGGCCTAGGGCTAGGATTTTAAAAAGCAGGAAGCCCTGAGTTCCAGGCACACTGGAGCTGTGAAAGGCATCCAAAAGGGAGTGCAAAAGTGCCACAACATGGCTGCTTTCACGGCTTTTTCCTTGGCAAGAAGCCTAACATCAGGCTGATTTACTTTCCCAGGGTTACTGTTAGGCTTAGGCCTAGGGCTAGGATTTTTGAAACTAGGAAGCCCTGGGCTCCAGGCACACTGCAGCTGTTCAAGGCATCCCAAGGGGAGTACAAAAGTGCAACAACATGGCAGCTTTCACAGCTTTTTCCTTGGCACCATCCCTATACCTAGGCTGATTTATCTGCCTAGGGTTAGGGTTAGGGTTCAGCCTAGGGCTTGGATTTCTTTAACCAGGAAGCCCTGAGTTCCAGGCTTACTTCATCTGCCAAAGGCATCCCAAAGGGAGTGCAGAAGTGCCACAACATGGCTGCTTTCACGGCTTTTCCCTTAGGAAGAACCCTAATACCCGGCTGATTTACCTTCCTAGGGTTACTGTTAGGCTTAGGCCTAGGACATTTAAAACCAGGAAGCCCTGGGCTCCAGGCACACTGCAGCTGCAAAAGGCATCCCAAGGGGAGCGCAAAAGTGACGCAACTTGGCTGCCACCACTGATATTTCCATGAGACCATCCCGAACCATAGGCTGATTTTCCTTCCTAGGGTTAAGGTTTGAGTTACGCCTAGGGTAAGGGTTCTATTAACCAGAAAGCCCTGAGTTCCAAGAACACAGCAGCTGCGAAGGACTAGCCAAGAAGAGCGCAAAAGTACCACAACATGCCTGCCTCCACAGCTTTTTCCTTGGGGACATGCCTAATTCCTGGCTGATTTGCCTTTCTCGTCTTAGGGTTGGGGTTCGGCCTAGGGCTAGGATTTTAAAAAGCAGGAAGCCCTGAGTTCCAGGCACACTGGAGCTGTGAAAGGCATCCAAAAGGGAGTGCAAAAGTGCCACAACATGGCTGCTTTCACGGCTTTTTCCTTGGCAAGAAGCCTAACATCAGGCTGATTTACTTTCCCAGGGTTACTGTTAGGCTTAGGCCTAGGGCTAGGATTTTTGAAACTAGGAAGCCCTTAGCTTCAGGCACACTGCAGCTGTTCAAGGCATCCCAAGGGGAGTACAAAAGTGCAACAACATGGCAGCTTTCACAGCTTTTTCCTTGGCACCATCCCTATACCTAAGCTGATTTATCTGCCTAGGGTTAGGGTTAGGGTTCAGCCTAGGGCTTGGATTTCTTTAACCAGGAAGCCCTGAGTTCCAGGCTTACTTCATCTGCCAAAGGCATCCCAAAGGGAGTGCAGAAGTGCCACAACATGGCTGCTTTCACGGCTTTTCCCTTAGGAAGAACCCTAATACCCGGCTGATTTACCTTCCTAGGGTTACTGTTAGGCTTAGGCCTAGGACTTTTAAAACCAGGAAGCCCTGGGCTCCAGGCACACTGCAGCTGCAAAAGGCATCCCAAGGGGAGCGCAAAAGTGACGCAACTTGGCTGCCACCACTGATATTTCCATGAGACCATCCCGAACCATAGGCTGATTTTCCTTCCTAGGGTTAAGGTTTGAGTTACGCCTAGGGTAAGGGTTCTATTAACCAGAAAGCCCTGAGTTCCAAGAACACAGCAGCTGCGAAGGACTAGCCAAGAAGAGCGCAAAAGTACCACAACATGCCTGCCTCCACAGCTTTTTCCTTGGGGACATGCCTAATTCCTGGCTGATTTGCCTTTCTCGTCTTAGGGTTGGGGTTCGGCCTAGGGCTAGGATTTTAAAAAGCAGGAAGCCCTGAGTTCCAGGCACACTGGAGCTGTGAAAGGCATCCAAAAGGGAGTGCAAAAGTGCCACAACATGGCTGCTTTCACGGCTTTTTCCTTGGCAAGAAGCCTAACATCAGGCTGATTTACTTTCCCAGGGTTACTGTTAGGCTTAGGCCTAGGGCTAGGATTTTTGAAACTAGGAAGCCCTGGGCTCCAGGCACACTGCAGCTGTTCAAGGCATCCCAAGGGGAGTACAAAAGTGCAACAACATGGCAGCTTTCACAGCTTTTTCCTTGGCACCATCCCTATACCTAGGCTGATTTATCTGCCTAGGGTTAGGGTTAGGGTTCAGCCTAGGGCTTGGATTTCTTTAACCAGGAAGCCCTGAGTTCCAGGCTTACTTCATCTGCCAAAGGCATCCCAAAGGGAGTGCAGAAGTGCCACAACATGGCTGCTTTCACGGCTTTTCCCTTAGGAAGAACCCTAATACCCGGCTGATTTACCTTCCTAGGGTTACTGTTAGGCTTAGGCCTAGGACTTTTAAAACCAGGAAGCCCTGGGCTCCAGGCACACTGCAGCTGCAAAAGGCATCCCAAGGGGAGCGCAAAAGTGACGCAACTTGGCTGCCACCACTGATATTTCCATGAGACCATCCCGAACCATAGGCTGATTTTCCTTCCTAGGGTTAAGGTTTGAGTTACGCCTAGGGTAAGGGTTCTATTAACCAGAAAGCCCTGAGTTCCAAGAACACAGCAGCTGCGAAGGACTAGCCAAGAAGAGCGCAAAAGTACCACAACATGCCTGCCTCCACAGCTTTTTCCTTGGGGACATGCCTAATTCCTGGCTGATTTGCCTTTCTCGTCTTAGGGTTGGGGTTCGGCCTAGGGCTAGGATTTTAAAAAGCAGGAAGCCCTGAGTTCCAGGCACACTGGAGCTGTGAAAGGCATCCAAAAGGGAGTGCAAAAGTGCCACAACATGGCTGCTTTCACGGCTTTTTCCTTGGCAAGAAGCCTAACATCAGGCTGATTTACTTTCCCAGGGTTACTGTTAGGCTTAGGCCTAGGGCTAGGATTTTTGAAACTAGGAAGCCCTGGGCTCCAGGCACACTGCAGCTGTTCAAGGCATCCCAAGGGGAGTACAAAAGTGCAACAACATGGCAGCTTTCACAGCTTTTTCCTTGGCACCATCCCTATACCTAGGCTGATTTATCTGCCTAGGGTTAGGGTTAGGGTTCAGCCTAGGGCTTGGATTTCTTTAACCAGGAAGCCCTGAGTTCCAGGCTTACTTCATCTGCCAAAGGCATCCCAAAGGGAGTGCAGAAGTGCCACAACATGGCTGCTTTCACGGCTTTTCCCTTAGGAAGAACCCTAATACCCGGCTGATTTACCTTCCTAGGGTTACTGTTAGGCTTAGGCCTAGGACTTTTAAAACCAGGAAGCCCTGGGCTCCAGGCACACTGCAGCTGCAAAAGGCATCCCAAGGGGAGCGCAAAAGTGACGCAACTTGGCTGCCACCACTGATATTTCCATGAGACCATCCCGAACCATAGGCTGATTTTCCTTCCTAGGGTTAAGGTTTGAGTTACGCCTAGGGTAAGGGTTCTATTAACCAGAAAGCCCTGAGTTCCAAGAACACAGCAGCTGCGAAGGACTAGCCAAGAAGAGCGCAAAAGTACCACAACATGCCTGCCTCCACAGCTTTTTCCTTGGGGACATGCCTAATTCCTGGCTGATTTGCCTTTCTCGTCTTAGGGTTGGGGTTCGGCCTAGGGCTAGGATTTTAAAAAGCAGGAAGCCCTGAGTTCCAGGCACACTGGAGCTGTGAAAGGCATCCAAAAGGGAGTGCAAAAGTGCCACAACATGGCTGCTTTCACGGCTTTTTCCTTGGCAAGAAGCCTAACATCAGGCTGATTTACTTTCCCAGGGTTACTGTTAGGCTTAGGCCTAGGGCTAGGATTTTTGAAACTAGGAAGCCCTTAGCTTCAGGCACACTGCAGCTGTTCAAGGCATCCCAAGGGGAGTACAAAAGTGCAACAACATGGCAGCTTTCACAGCTTTTTCCTTGGCACCATCCCTATACCTAGGCTGATTTATCTGCCTAGGGTTAGGGTTAGGGTTCAGCCTAGGGCTTGGATTTCTTTAACCAGGAAGCCCTGAGTTCCAGGCTTACTTCATCTGCCAAAGGCATCCCAAAGGGAGTGCAGAAGTGCCACAACATGGCTGCTTTCACGGCTTTTCCCTTAGGAAGAACCCTAATACCCGGCTGATTTACCTTCCTAGGGTTACTGTTAGGCTTAGGCCTAGGACTTTTAAAACCAGGAAGCCCTGGGCTCCAGGCACACTGCAGCTGCAAAAGGCATCCCAAGGGGAGCGCAAAAGTGACGCAACTTGGCTGCCACCACTGATATTTCCATGAGACCATCCCGAACCATAGGCTGATTTTCCTTCCTAGGGTTAAGGTTTGAGTTACGCCTAGGGTAAGGGTTCTATTAACCAGAAAGCCCTGAGTTCCAAGAACACAGCAGCTGCGAAGGACTAGCCAAGAAGAGCGCAAAAGTACCACAACATGCCTGCCTCCACAGCTTTTTCCTTGGGGACATGCCTAATTCCTGGCTGATTTGCCTTTCTCGTCTTAGGGTTGGGGTTCGGCCTAGGGCTAGGATTTTAAAAAGCAGGAAGCCCTGAGTTCCAGGCACACTGGAGCTGTGAAAGGCATCCAAAAGGGAGTGCAAAAGTGCCACAACATGGCTGCTTTCACGGCTTTTTCCTTGGCAAGAAGCCTAACATCAGGCTGATTTACTTTCCCAGGGTTACTGTTAGGCTTAGGCCTAGGGCTAGGATTTTTGAAACTAGGAAGCCCTGGGCTCCAGGCACACTGCAGCTGTTCAAGGCATCCCAAGGGGAGTACAAAAGTGCAACAACATGGCAGCTTTCACAGCTTTTTCCTTGGCACCATCCCTATACCTAGGCTGATTTATCTGCCTAGGGTTAGGGTTAGGGTTCAGCCTAGGGCTTGGATTTCTTTAACCAGGAAGCCCTGAGTTCCAGGCTTACTTCATCTGCCAAAGGCATCCCAAAGGGAGTGCAGAAGTGCCACAACATGGCTGCTTTCACGGCTTTTCCCTTAGGAAGAACCCTAATACCCGGCTGATTTACCTTCCTAGGGTTACTGTTAGGCTTAGGCCTAGGACTTTTAAAACCAGGAAGCCCTGGGCTCCAGGCACACTGCAGCTGCAAAAGGCATCCCAAGGGGAGCGCAAAAGTGACGCAACTTGGCTGCCACCACTGATATTTCCATGAGACCATCCCGAACCATAGGCTGATTTTCCTTCCTAGGGTTAAGGTTTGAGTTACGCCTAGGGTAAGGGTTCTATTAACCAGAAAGCCCTGAGTTCCAAGAACACAGCAGCTGCGAAGGACTAGCCAAGAAGAGCGCAAAAGTACCACAACATGCCTGCCTCCACAGCTTTTTCCTTGGGGACATGCCTAATTCCTGGCTGATTTGCCTTTCTCGTCTTAGGGTTGGGGTTCGGCCTAGGGCTAGGATTTTAAAAAGCAGGAAGCCCTGAGTTCCAGGCACACTGGAGCTGTGAAAGGCATCCAAAAGGGAGTGCAAAAGTGCCACAACATGGCTGCTTTCACGGCTTTTTCCTTGGCAAGAAGCCTAACATCAGGCTGATTTACTTTCCCAGGGTTACTGTTAGGCTTAGGCCTAGGGCTAGGATTTTTGAAACTAGGAAGCCCTGGGCTCCAGGCACACTGCAGCTGTTCAAGGCATCCCAAGGGGAGTACAAAAGTGCAACAACATGGCAGCTTTCACAGCTTTTTCCTTGGCACCATCCCTATACCTAGGCTGATTTATCTGCCTAGGGTTAGGGTTAGGGTTCAGCCTAGGGCTTGGATTTCTTTAACCAGGAAGCCCTGAGTTCCAGGCTTACTTCATCTGCCAAAGGCATCCCAAAAGGAGTGCAGAAGTGCCACAACATGGCTGCTTTCACGGCTTTTCCCTTAGGAAGAACCCTAATACCCGGCTGATTTACCTTCCTAGGGTTACTGTTAGGCTTAGGCCTAGGACTTTTAAAACCAGGAAGCCCTGGGCTCCAGGCACACTGCAGCTGCAAAAGGCATCCCAAGGGGAGCGCAAAAGTGACGCAACTTGGCTGCCACCACTGATATTTCCATGAGACCATCCCGAACCATAGGCTGATTTTCCTTCCTAGGGTTAAGGTTTGAGTTACGCCTAGGGTAAGGGTTCTATTAACCAGAAAGCCCTGAGTTCCAAGAACACAGCAGCTGCGAAGGACTAGCCAAGAAGAGCGCAAAAGTACCACAACATGCCTGCCTCCACAGCTTTTTCCTTGGGGACATGCCTAATTCCTGGCTGATTTGCCTTTCTCGTCTTAGGGTTGGGGTTCGGCCTAGGGCTAGGATTTTAAAAAGCAGGAAGCCCTGAGTTCCAGGCACACTGGAGCTGTGAAAGGCATCCAAAAGGGAGTGCAAAAGTGCCACAACATGGCTGCTTTCACGGCTTTTTCCTTGGCAAGAAGCCTAACATCAGGCTGATTTACTTTCCCAGGGTTACTGTTAGGCTTAGGCCTAGGGCTAGGATTTTTGAAACTAGGAAGCCCTGGGCTCCAGGCACACTGCAGCTGTTCAAGGCATCCCAAGGGGAGTACAAAAGTGCAACAACATGGCAGCTTTCACAGCTTTTTCCTTGGCACCATCCCTATACCTAGGCTGATTTATCTGCCTAGGGTTAGGGTTAGGGTTCAGCCTAGGGCTTGGATTTCTTTAACCAGGAAGCCCTGAGTTCCAGGCTTACTTCATCTGCCAAAGGCATCCCAAAGGGAGTGCAGAAGTGCCACAACATGGCTGCTTTCACGGCTTTTCCCTTAGGAAGAACCCTAATACCCGGCTGATTTACCTTCCTAGGGTTACTGTTAGGCTTAGGCCTAGGACTTTTAAAACCAGGAAGCCCTGGGCTCCAGGCACACTGCAGCTGCAAAAGGCATCCCAAGGGGAGCGCAAAAGTGACGCAACTTGGCTGCCACCACTGATATTTCCATGAGACCATCCCGAACCATAGGCTGATTTTCCTTCCTAGGGTTAAGGTTTGAGTTACGCCTAGGGTAAGGGTTCTATTAACCAGAAAGCCCTGAGTTCCAAGAACACAGCAGCTGCGAAGGACTAGCCAAGAAGAGCGCAAAAGTACCACAACATGCCTGCCTCCACAGCTTTTTCCTTGGGGACATGCCTAATTCCTGGCTGATTTGCCTTTCTCGTCTTAGGGTTGGGGTTCGGCCTAGGGCTAGGATTTTAAAAAGCAGGAAGCCCTGAGTTCCAGGCACACTGGAGCTGTGAAAGGCATCCAAAAGGGAGTGCAAAAGTGCCACAACATGGCTGCTTTCACGGCTTTTTCCTTGGCAAGAAGCCTAACATCAGGCTGATTTACTTTCCCAGGGTTACTGTTAGGCTTAGGCCTAGGGCTAGGATTTTTGAAACTAGGAAGCCCTGGGCTCCAGGCACACTGCAGCTGTTCAAGGCATCCCAAGGGGAGTACAAAAGTGCAACAACATGGCAGCTTTCACAGCTTTTTCCTTGGCACCATCCCTATACCTAGGCTGATTTATCTGCCTAGGGTTAGGGTTAGGGTTCAGCCTAGGGCTTGGATTTCTTTAACCAGGAAGCCCTGAGTTCCAGGCTTACTTCATCTGCCAAAGGCATCCCAAAGGGAGTGCAGAAGTGCCACAACATGGCTGCTTTCACGGCTTTTCCCTTAGGAAGAACCCTAATACCCGGCTGATTTACCTTCCTAGGGTTACTGTTAGGCTTAGGCCTAGGACTTTTAAAACCAGGAAGCCCTGGGCTCCAGGCACACTGCAGCTGCAAAAGGCATCCCAAGGGGAGCGCAAAAGTGACGCAACTTGGCTGCCACCACTGATATTTCCATGAGACCATCCCGAACCATAGGCTGATTTTCCTTCCTAGGGTTAAGGTTTGAGTTACGCCTAGGGTAAGGGTTCTATTAACCAGAAAGCCCTGAGTTCCAAGAACACAGCAGCTGCGAAGGACTAGCCAAGAAGAGCGCAAAAGTACCACAACATGCCTGCCTCCACAGCTTTTTCCTTGGGGACATGCCTAATTCCTGGCTGATTTGCCTTTCTCGTCTTAGGGTTGGGGTTCGGCCTAGGGCTAGGATTTTAAAAAGCAGGAAGCCCTGAGTTCCAGGCACACTGGAGCTGTGAAAGGCATCCAAAAGGGAGTGCAAAAGTGCCACAACATGGCTGCTTTCACGGCTTTTTCCTTGGCAAGAAGCCTAACATCAGGCTGATTTACTTTCCCAGGGTTACTGTTAGGCTTAGGCCTAGGGCTAGGATTTTTGAAACTAGGAAGCCCTTAGCTTCAGGCACACTGCAGCTGTTCAAGGCATCCCAAGGGGAGTACAAAAGTGCAACAACATGGCAGCTTTCACAGCTTTTTCCTTGGCACCATCCCTATACCTAAGCTGATTTATCTGCCTAGGGTTAGGGTTAGGGTTCAGCCTAGGGCTTGGATTTCTTTAACCAGGAAGCCCTGAGTTCCAGGCTTACTTCATCTGCCAAAGGCATCCCAAAGGGAGTGCAGAAGTGCCACAACATGGCTGCTTTCACGGCTTTTCCCTTAGGAAGAACCCTAATACCCGGCTGATTTACCTTCCTAGGGTTACTGTTAGGCTTAGGCCTAGGACTTTTAAAACCAGGAAGCCCTGGGCTCCAGGCACACTGCAGCTGCAAAAGGCATCCCAAGGGGAGCGCAAAAGTGACGCAACTTGGCTGCCACCACTGATATTTCCATGAGACCATCCCGAACCATAGGCTGATTTTCCTTCCTAGGGTTAAGGTTTGAGTTACACCTAGGGTAAGGGTTCTATTAAGCAGAAAGCCCTGAGTTCCAAGAACACAGCAGCTGCGAAGGACTAGCCAAGAAGAGCGCAAAAGTACCACAACATGCCTGCCTCCACAGCTTTTTCCTTGGGGACATGCCTAATTCCTGGCTGATTTGCCTTTCTCGTCTTAGGGTTGGGGTTTGGCCTAGGGCTAGGATTTTAAAAAGCAGGAAGCCCTGAGTTCCAGGCACACTGGAGCTGTGAAAGGCATCCAAAAGGGAGTGCAAAAGTGCCACAACATGGCTGCTTTCACGGCTTTTTCCTTGGCAAGAAGCCTAACATCAGGCTGATTTACTTTCCCAGGGTTACTGTTAGGCTTAGGCCTAGGGCTAGGATTTTTGAAACTAGGAAGCCCTGGGCTCCAGGCACACTGCAGCTGTTCAAGGCATCCCAAGGGGAGTACAAAAGTGCAACAACATGGCAGCTTTCACAGCTTTTTCCTTGGCACCATCCCTATACCTAGGCTGATTTATCTGCCTAGGGTTAGGGTTAGGGTTCAGCCTAGGGCTTGGATTTCTTTAACCAGGAAGCCCTGAGTTCCAGGCTTACTTCATCTGCCAAAGGCATCCCAAAGGGAGTGCAGAAGTGCCACAACATGGCTGCTTTCACGGCTTTTCCCTTAGGAAGAACCCTAATACCCGGCTGATTTACCTTCCTAGGGTTACTGTTAGGCTTAGGCCTAGGACTTTTAAAACCAGGAAGCCCTGGGCTCCAGGCACACTGCAGCTGCAAAAGGCATCCCAAGGGGAGCGCAAAAGTGACGCAACTTGGCTGCCACCACTGATATTTCCATGAGACCATCCCGAACCATAGGCTGATTTTCCTTCCTAGGGTTAAGGTTTGAGTTACGCCTAGGGTAAGGGTTCTATTAACCAGAAAGCCCTGAGTTCCAAGAACACAGCAGCTGCGAAGGACTAGCCAAGAAGAGCGCAAAAGTACCACAACATGCCTGCCTCCACAGCTTTTTCCTTGGGGACATGCCTAATTCCTGGCTGATTTGCCTTTCTCGTCTTAGGGTTGGGGTTCGGCCTAGGGCTAGGATTTTAAAAAGCAGGAAGCCCTGAGTTCCAGGCACACTGGAGCTGTGAAAGGCATCCAAAAGGGAGTGCAAAAGTGCCACAACATGGCTGCTTTCACGGCTTTTTCCTTGGCAAGAAGCCTAACATCAGGCTGATTTACTTTCCCAGGGTTACTGTTAGGCTTAGGCCTAGGGCTAGGATTTTTGAAACTAGGAAGCCCTGGGCTCCAGGCACACTGCAGCTGTTCAAGGCATCCCAAGGGGAGTACAAAAGTGCAACAACATGGCAGCTTTCACAGCTTTTTCCTTGGCACCATCCCTATACCTAGGCTGATTTATCTGCCTAGGGTTAGGGTTAGGGTTCAGCCTAGGGCTTGGATTTCTTTAACCAGGAAGCCCTGAGTTCCAGGCTTACTTCATCTGCCAAAGGCATCCCAAAGGGAGTGCAGAAGTGCCACAACATGGCTGCTTTCACGGCTTTTCCCTTAGGAAGAACCCTAATACCCGGCTGATTTACCTTCCTAGGGTTACTGTTAGGCTTAGGCCTAGGACTTTTAAAACCAGGAAGCCCTGGGCTCCAGGCACACTGCAGCTGCAAAAGGCATCCCAAGGGGAGCGCAAAAGTGACGCAACTTGGCTGCCACCACTGATATTTCCATGAGACCATCCCGAACCATAGGCTGATTTTCCTTCCTAGGGTTAAGGTTTGAGTTACGCCTAGGGTAAGGGTTCTATTAACCAGAAAGCCCTGAGTTCCAAGAACACAGCAGCTGCGAAGGACTAGCCAAGAAGAGCGCAAAAGTACCACAACATGCCTGCCTCCACAGCTTTTTCCTTGGGGACATGCCTAATTCCTGGCTGATTTGCCTTTCTCGTCTTAGGGTTGGGGTTCGGCCTAGGGCTAGGATTTTAAAAAGCAGGAAGCCCTGAGTTCCAGGCACACTGGAGCTGTGAAAGGCATCCAAAAGGGAGTGCAAAAGTGCCACAACATGGCTGCTTTCACGGCTTTTTCCTTGGCAAGAAGCCTAACATCAGGCTGATTTACTTTCCCAGGGTTACTGTTAGGCTTAGGCCTAGGGCTAGGATTTTTGAAACTAGGAAGCCCTTAGCTTCAGGCACACTGCAGCTGTTCAAGGCATCCCAAGGGGAGTACAAAAGTGCAACAACATGGCAGCTTTCACAGCTTTTTCCTTGGCACCATCCCTATACCTAAGCTGATTTATCTGCCTAGGGTTAGGGTTAGGGTTCAGCCTAGGGCTTGGATTTCTTTAACCAGGAAGCCCTGAGTTCCAGGCTTACTTCATCTGCCAAAGGCATCCCAAAGGGAGTGCAGAAGTGCCACAACATGGCTGCTTTCACGGCTTTTCCCTTAGGAAGAACCCTAATACCCGGCTGATTTACCTTCCTAGGGTTACTGTTAGGCTTAGGCCTAGGACTTTTAAAACCAGGAAGCCCTGGGCTCCAGGCACACTGCAGCTGCAAAAGGCATCCCAAGGGGAGCGCAAAAGTGACGCAACTTGGCTGCCACCACTGATATTTCCATGAGACCATCCCGAACCATAGGCTGATTTTCCTTCCTAGGGTTAAGGTTTGAGTTACGCCTAGGGTAAGGGTTCTATTAACCAGAAAGCCCTGAGTTCCAAGAACACAGCAGCTGCGAAGGACTAGCCAAGAAGAGCGCAAAAGTACCACAACATGCCTGCCTCCACAGCTTTTTCCTTGGGGACATGCCTAATTCCTGGCTGATTTGCCTTTCTCGTCTTAGGGTTGGGGTTTGGCCTAGGGCTAGGATTTTAAAAAGCAGGAAGCCCTGAGTTCCAGGCACACTGGAGCTGTGAAAGGCATCCAAAAGGGAGTGCAAAAGTGCCACAACATGGCTGCTTTCACGGCTTTTTCCTTGGCAAGAAGCCTAACATCAGGCTGATTTACTTTCCCAGGGTTACTGTTAGGCTTAGGCCTAGGGCTAGGATTTTTGAAACTAGGAAGCCCTGGGCTCCAGGCACACTGCAGCTGTTCAAGGCATCCCAAGGGGAGTACAAAAGTGCAACAACATGGCAGCTTTCACAGCTTTTTCCTTGGCACCATCCCTATACCTAGGCTGATTTATCTGCCTAGGGTTAGGGTTAGGGTTCAGCCTAGGGCTTGGATTTCTTTAACCAGGAAGCCCTGAGTTCCAGGCTTACTTCATCTGCCAAAGGCATCCCAAAGGGAGTGCAGAAGTGCCACAACATGGCTGCTTTCACGGCTTTTCCCTTAGGAAGAACCCTAATACCCGGCTGATTTACCTTCCTAGGGTTACTGTTAGGCTTAGGCCTAGGACTTTTAAAACCAGGAAGCCCTGGGCTCCAGGCACACTGCAGCTGCAAAAGGCATCCCAAGGGGAGCGCAAAAGTGACGCAACTTGGCTGCCACCACTGATATTTCCATGAGACCATCCCGAACCATAGGCTGATTTTCCTTCCTAGGGTTAAGGTTTGAGTTACGCCTAGGGTAAGGGTTCTATTAACCAGAAAGCCCTGAGTTCCAAGAACACAGCAGCTGCGAAGGACTAGCCAAGAAGAGCGCAAAAGTACCACAACATGCCT